>NC_046966.1:1879629-2179629 GCF_009769545.1 Cyclopterus lumpus | reverse complement strand
GTCATTATTTTTTGTAAAAGGGAAACCCAAAACTTCTTTAAATGTATTTATTTCAAAAATAAATAAGCAGCTATCCTGGATACAATTTATTTTGCAGTTGACATCTATAAAGGTTTGAAATTGCTCCTTACAATCCACAACATGATTATGTCTTAATGAGAAATACACAACGTTTTAGATCGAATAGTGTTTTTACATTCTTGCTGGGTTTAATTATATTCAATTCTTATAATAATTGTTACATACTCTATATTCACCTATCTTAATACGAGGATACGACAATCATTATTACTACGTCAGGCTTAATGGGCAGAGATTATGCAGTTTGGCTGTGTGCTCCGTCTACCTCTGGCTGTGCCTATAACACCTTGCAATGAGCCGACAGCAACCGAAGCGCCCAGGGCTTGATTGAATAAAACATGTCTAATTGTCAACGGGGATGTGACAAGCGAGGCAGTGCGCACGCGGAGCAGCACGGAATAACAATTGTGAAAAACACCGTGAGTTACTTTTGGCCTTGATTTGCCCATAAATAACAAAGAGAGAGTGTCACGCAGAGCCGGCGATGGGATAAGGCCTGACTGCGTCTCTAGCCCACATGCCAAACAGAGCTGAAAGCAGATTATGTGCTTTCGCATGCAGAAAACTACAAAACCACAAACGGCAGCACTACCAACTCAATTTGAAGACGCGTCTCATATATTATTGGTGATATGATAACATATGAACTCTTACCAAGGATCAATTAATTATTTGTTAGAATGCTGTCAGCCGATTTAAGTTGTCGCCAGTCTAATGCTTTAGGTTTAGTCAACAAAACTACTTGGTTGGATTCAGGAAAAGAACCTGTTTGGTTTAACAGAAGTATGCTTGTTACATAATTTATGTACGTTATATCAGTTAAGTACCTGATATGTTACAAAAGTACGCTAAACATTGACTTTTGGTTTCACATGGCACACAAACAGCTCTCCCCTGGGTGAAAGTCCTGTGTTTGTTTGACCCGTCCATCTACCAGACCTCTTCCCAACACAGACTCCGTGTTTGACTTCCTTCATTGCTCCCGTCATAATAACTAGCATTCAATCGGCTGGTGACATCTGAAGCAGGCGGTTAATCATCAAGAGCTGGTGCGTATCTGTTGATTGAATTTGAATCAGGCGCTATATGTGTTACCTTGGGCAGTGTGTACTTGGGCAGCTTCATTGGTGTAAAGACGTCCCTTTTAGCAGACACATAGTAGATCGGCCTCCCTCCGGCTGACACCTTAAGGTGATGCAATCGTTGGGAGAAAACATTTTGGAGACACGTCAAATAAAAAATAACCAAGCATTTTTCTCCACTACGTGGACACACACAGACACACTAATGGCACTTCTGTGAGAATGACCTTGAAAAAAAGTCCCACAAAATGCCTCGTTTTCTGCCTCATGCACAGCTCGAATGGTTTTCACTGAGCAAACTGGACAATTACCTACCTGGACAAAGACATACTCATCTTGCACCACCAGAGAATTGGGGTCAATGTAGCCGGGGAATGGTTTGCCCTTGTTGGCATCGGTGCAGTTCTGCAGCTTGCAGGTGACATACAGCGCCTCTGCTCCCACGCACAAAGACACACACACACACACACACACACACACACACACACGTCAAGTCATGGCTTCAGCGGCCGTATTAGCCAATGAAGAAAAGGCGGCCTTCATCCAGAGCCAAGCTTCCTGCATTACTCGTGTCAATAAAGTGGTCCCAGTCGGAGGGGGGTGACAGATGACCACGGAGGCCAATTGCTTTCTTTGCCTTCAATCGCGGCGCCGGCAGAGAGCCTGTCCCCGCATGTTAGCCGGTGCCAAATATGTGTCAGCTTCGTTTCACGAGCACATGATCAATAGTCTCTGGCTGTGTGACTGCGATATCTGACACCACTGATGTTTGTTATGTGTGTTTGTACGATTGGCTTTTCTTTATTGTGTTTGGCCTCAAAGAGTGTTCTCACAGAAAGGTGGTGGATACTTTAGGAACAAGGGGGCTCATTCCAGGACATGGGAAGGGGGTGGGGGGCACATGCATTGAAAAAGACATACGTCTTTATTACTGACGAATGAGTATTGAGTAATGTGACAGAACATCATTTTAGTCTGACAAATGACGATAACAGAAGGCGTTTATTAATCAGAGCACTCGCATCGGATCGTAGTGCTTCTGAACGATTCTCGGTCAAAAGGATCACGCGTGGCGCGTAGAAACAGCTGATTGCGTCTGTCTCCACAATCATGAAAAGCATACAGGCCAAGAAACTGAACTCAGTTGGGCTTGTGTCCGTCTGTCTATCGGTCTCCTCCACTCTGTTTCTGTAAATGTCAGATTCCAAGCAGTCAGTGGGTGAGCAAAGGTTAGACTACAAGTTTTGAGAAGAGAAAAAAACACTTATAATCATCAAAGATGTTATATCAGACTCCAAAGTGCACGCAGCATTAACATATGCCTTGTTAACATGTTGACATCATCAGGGGACATTGTGACTGGTTCCACCCTCTCCATTGCTTTGAGTTCATCCCGGAACACGCTTCGTACTGACGTTCTTCTGAGCGACAACCTGGACAAACATTCCCTGGCTCAAACTAAGAGTCATTTGATATTGCCACACAGGCATTGACAACTTAAAGGTTATCATGTGTTTAGGATCAAATGTCTAGAAAACGCTAGACGTCTTTGACTGTTAATCGTTGTATTTATTCAGGGACTGTTGCAAAAACCAAGCAGCTCACGAACATTAAAGTTGAACGTGAAAAGATGGCTACAAAATGAAATAGAAAGCAACAAAGAAGCTTGAGCGTCGTACTTCTCTCCACAGGCCTAGGCTGCTGCTTCCGAAAGATGCTGATATGAAACCATGTTTGCAAAAAGTTGACACTGTGTTTCCCACGGAGATAGGAAAGTTTGTCCTGAAGCCTGCTGCTCTGTCTGGAATCAGTGGGATTCCCCTTCATAACGGTTTGAAGCTTATCATATTTATATCTAACACGTGATTAGTTTAAGTTTCAAACTGGGCTGATGTCAAATAGATAATGAAATGTAAAAATAATGGGGTAAATAAACAAAGAAATGTACTTTATTGAAGGATTCTGATACCACAGATAAGTAAGCAAATCAAATCAAATACTATATACCTACCCATAATAACCCAGTGTTCATTGTCATTCAGGGGGATGAGTGATATTTCTCTATTCCAAGTCAAGCTCCACTGAGCTAAATCCCTTGCTTTTAAAAGCCTTGTAATATATGCATTACTTTTCACTCCATTGTCGTTGTCTCACTGCACCACCCTTCAGCAGAAGTGTCCACACAACTGCCAGTTCCTCTCTACTTTAAGCACAATGCTCATACAGTACAGAGACAGAAGAAAACAGAATTCAATTACTCACGTCCTTCAGAGATGCTGGTTTCCAGGTGAATTAAGCCCGGCTCTTTGTCCAAACCCATCTTTGACCTGAAAGGCAGACAAATGTGGTTTCAGGAACATCACCGCCGGTCTGTAGCCTTTGGGCAGCCGCCACCTGTCTGACCTGACAGGTTGCATATATAACTACATAGAGGTTGAGTCATGTGCTTTGACTCGTGGTAAACATCAGCAGGAGTCTTTGTCTTCATTATGTACGACAGTCTAAAGTGTGAAGAAAAAGGACCTTGGGTTTACTGTGTGATCTAAATGTGTAGCCCCCCCCACCCCAGGCGAATGGAGGAAGACATTTCCTGGCACCATTAGGAGAGGAAAAGCCACAGATTTTCTCTCTACAGTAAGGATGTCCGTAGATGGAATAGCATATAATCATTACGGCATTAAATATGTATTAAAAAGACTGGGGGGATGACAGGAGAAGCAAAGACAGCACACACCTGGAGGAAGAACAGGGGAGGCGGGGGAAGAAAAAGAGAGAACGTGTCCACAGGTAGCACACACATGAATAGAGAGAGAGATCAAAGTGGGACGTTGGGAGACACAATGGAGGTATTGGTGATTAAACCGACGAAACACAGCTGTGAGTAGGATGGTCTTCTCATCCAAACCCCCTTTTCCATCCTCGCTGAATAATCTATTCAGGTACCCAAGAACAGTGTGAAGCAGGCAGAGAAAAACTCTTCAAGTTAGGGGAGCTCGGTAGTTATGTTTAAACTTGTATATCTTTACCACTAAGCGACGTGGGGCGAAGCTCAGCTTCACCGTTGCGAGCTCTCTGAGGACGCTCACACACATATATATATATATATATATATATATATATATATATATATATATATATATATCCAGCGATTTGTAATGTCACATGCAAAACGCTTCACGGCTGTACTCGCTAAGCTCACAAAGTGATTACAGCTGAATGCCGTTTGTTCAAACCTGCGCCGACCTGCGCCGCGTGGCCGAGCACCGGTCATGTTGATTCATTGAGCTGGCTGTTCTTCGTTCTCCTCGCCGTGTTCGCAGGCCACATGCACAGCTGACATAAGCTCCCTCTGCATCCTCATTACCGGGGCTACCGCCGCACCTACGGCACAGTGAGCGTCCCAAAAATAGAACTGTGACAGCTTCTGCAGCATCAGCCCTCCAGGCTCCCTTCACTCCTGGCTGCCCAGCGTGTTACTACCCTGACAGTTTGTGGAGGTGAAAGCTTTTTGTTACAGTTAGTTACTGTGTGGAGGCCAGACATGCCGGACCCTGTGACCCCATGAGGACGAGACCATGTCGAGCAGTGGGCCTGGACAATTATTTGAATAATAATCGCAATTTCAGATTCTAACAATTGGTACATGGCAAATGGACCTGTACTTGTACGGCGCTTTTCTAGTCATCATTCACCCATTCGCACCCATTTATACACTGATGGCAGGGGCTGCCATGCAAATTGCCACCTGCCCATCAGGACTATTCACACACACACCGCAGCCACGGCCTGCAGGAGTAATTTGGGGTTAAGTGTCTCGCCCAAGGACAAGTCGACATGGACGAGCCGCTGTGCCGCTGGACGTGGACCCTACAGCGGCAGCCAGTGAGAAACTTTACTGAAACCTTGTGGCTGCTGTCCAAAGTGGAAGAGTGATATACTTTATATAACTCGTTGTGCACATCTGCTCTCGACAGACAGCCTGGGGGCATTTAGCTCAGCGGGTCAGGCACCGTGGGGGCGGACCTTCTCCCCAGTCCTGGCGGTCGCCCTTGTTAAGTGTATTGCCTGCATGCACGCTGGGACCGGCTCTAGTGGGTGGGCTTGAAAAGGCCCGGGGGGTGAAGGTGGCGAGCCATTAGCAGGAATGTAGCACAAAATGGACGTGAAAGCAGTGATCTATTTATTTAAGCCCCAGAGTGCAATAAACATATGTTGTCCCTAAAATGAATGAATAATCATGATAGTGATATATTGATTGAAATGAAAGTGATCATAATGTCCATTGTCCGGGGAACAATGCATTTACATGTTAACGGTTACCAGTTGGGTCGGTCTGAAACCATTCAGCTCGTTCAGCAAAAACGAGAAGAGGATGTGATGTTTAAGCAGAACCATCGGATCTCAGTCCGATATTAATGTGGGCACTGAAGACGAATGCTATCAGTACAAATCATATACACATATATATATATATATATATATATATACATATCTAGATACAATGTGGGTACGAGACACATTGGAATGCGTTGTGAAAAGCGGGCAACAATTCCAGACGGACACATACTATCTCAACTTGGCTTTGAAGGCCTTGCTGAGAGGAAACATCAGATTATTTCAATCATTCATATACTTTATTTCCACTCAAAAGGAAAACAGAAGTCAGATTGAGTCCAAAAGTGATTTTAGAGCCTTTCTCCACAGCCGGTCACATAATGCAACTGTCTGCCACAGAGGAAGATCAAGCATGTCAGACCACGTGAATAATTAAAACGTTAAAACCCTCTCTGGCTCGGCTGCTCCTCACTCTGTGGAGACGCAGTGACACAGTGGCTCCAGGACGTCCACAACGTCAAGAGTGCTCTTCGTGGGATGAGTTCAACGTCTAGGGTTGCATGAATATATACAGTTTGTTGAAGAATTAACAACTTTATATTGTCAGAATGGTTATGATTCTAGGGTCTTCACAATGGTTATGATACTACCAACATTAAATGTTGGTATTATGTTAGTTATACACATATAGTAATATTGTGGAAATAATTTCATTTGTACAGTTATAGCGACAGACTCATTTCTTTCTACACTTGTATTTTAAGTTAAATCAATTTATTAAAAAAAGAGACAAAACACACAAAGAACTAAAGTAAAGAAAAAATTATGTATGTCAATTATGTATTATGAACATCTCTATAATATTGTTATCGTGACAACCTGAACACATTCAAGAGTTGGATGAATCCTATCCTGTAACTTAACCTGCAAATCAAAATTGATTAATTCCTTTTATTTTGAAACTGCAATGTGTGTTGTCATATTTATCATGTGTGTGTAACTATGCAGCTGTTACCAATTAACATAACGCCATTTGGACCGCAGTGGCTCCCCCAGGCATTTGTCATCAGCGTGGCCAGATGGGTTTGTGTGCTGTAGTAGTCCATAGGCTCAGTGAAATCTCTATCAATGTGTCATTCCAGCAATTGAATATCGATAGCGATGGCCATTTATAGAAAGTAATCATTAGGCAAGTTAGATCTTCTTTGTGCATCAGCGCTGTATCGTGGATGATTTTAGATCAACTTTCATACAACATGTTTATCAGTTTTATCCATCTCTGCACTTACCAGTAGAACCGGTTGGGGGCCACTCTCTCGTGCACCACTTGCCACCTTCTCCCGAACTCCACCGAGCTGTAGAGCTGAAAGAAGAACAACCAGCCGGTGAGAGTTCGTCCACATGGCATCCTACCAGCCAATCTAACACACACACACACACACACAAGTAGGTCTTTATGTGAATCCACTAAATTAGATAAGAATGTACATAGGATTCCAACGCTGCAGAGGAATAACATGGCTTGAGGACATTTAGGGATAGAAGCATTTGTCTGCCGTCCAACACGAGTATCTATGACTGCAGAAACCAGATTACTGCGACGCACGCAGACACACAATGGCCGCCGAGCTAAGAACGGGACCATAAAGAAAGATGTGCAGGGCGTCAGTGTTCCAGCACCGTGCTGTAGCCGAACTGCGAACGGGAGGGGAGATGAGATGAGAGCCCCCCAGCCTGGTGGAGGGGCTCAATGCAGCCATTGTTCACCAGTCAGAAAATCACTGGATCGCTCACATTATTACCACGCGACACGGAGAGGGAGGAGCATAGCGGAGCAAAGCTCTGTGCAGTGGAACTAGCTGTCCATAAAAATAAGAACCTGCACCTGCTCCATTGAGATTTCACATGATTCTTGAACTTGAATTCTTTCACTAGATAAAATTATTGAGTCAATATTTAAGATGGTTCACCTATAAAGAAATACATTCAATATTTAATTTTAAATCTATTTTGCTTGCCATTGAATCACGCCCCAAATTGGCAAAAATAATATGAAGCTTTACTTTTTTATTTTACAAAGCTATGAGCGCCACAAAAAACCTCCAGTCACTCCGTTTTATTGGGGTGGAGATAGATATCTTTACATCTCTAGTTACATATCTACAGTACAAGAGGTAAGTGAGAAACCTTCAATTACAATTGTAATGTTCTGACCCTCAAGTTCTGAGTGGAGATTGGGGGAAAAAATAAAGTTTTGCCAGAAAAAACTTTTCCATTACCCTCCAAAAAATACTGAACTCAAAATAAATTGTATTGATAATATTACCTCATGTTCTAAATAGGACTGAAAGTTCCATGTCTTCTTTCTCACCTTGTGTTTAGAGAGCTTGGAGTAATTACACGTCACCTTGAAAACATCCATGTTTTAGGTCCGTTTGAGAACACAAGGTTGTGGTACACAGAATGAGTATGATTCTTTTTAAAATTATAGAAAAAAAGCAATTCCAAAAAAATTGGGTTACCAGGAGTTCTGGGTTACAAAAAAAAAAAAAAAAAACACTTTGAAAGATTATCTTGGAATCTTCTTTTTCCCGTGTTCTTAAATCATGAAGCCGAAAGAGAAAACTATTCATATCAGACATAGGAAATAAATAAGCAGAATTTATTTCACCCTTACCTCTCAAACAAATCTTATTTTTCAGGGTCATACCTTTGTTTGATGGCCGACGGTAGAGAGTTGACAAGAAATGATAGGAAGATCATTTTGGGGACGGACACCTCAACCCCTTAGTGCCCCAAAAGTAAATCACCCCATCTCTGGCATACTCACTGAAGTCACACCTGTATTCTCTGCTTTCACAGCTGGGATGTAATGCGGCATCCAACTTATTCCACTGGTTCAAGCTGGACCATGCAAACTGTGTAAACAACCATCTATTAAAAAGATAGAATCAATACAGGTTTTCTGTACAGGCTTAAGTCCTGTTTTAGCTGCTGGCTCACATTGATTTGGTGATAGCGTTTACAGGTTTGCCTCACCCCCCACCTTGTCCAAACTTGACCCCCTGTATTACTCAGCCCTGAAATAGGTTCCTGAATCTAGCTCCGGGACCATGATGGTCCCATAAACAACATGCTAGGGTGTTCACCTGTCACTTAGCACAGGTCACACCGCAAGTACACTTTAGTCTGTAACATCCTCTCAGAAAACACAACTTATCCTTGGTTAAAATAACAGATTTCTCATGTTGGAAAATTGTTTGAAATGCAACAAAATAGATAACAGAAAAAAATAGATAACATTGTACAAGTGTTACATATTATGCCTCTAATACGTCATATTCCCATTGACATTTGAGAATGATATTGCAGTCCTGACATTATGTGGCGCATATATATTTTCCTTCTCCATTGTATCCGCTTCATTGGATGGCTCCACAGTGGGCATATGCAAACTATATATTCACTGTGACTACTGCAGCTGCTGTGTGTATATGCTCAAGTCAAAGAGGGAGAGACAAACGGCACGGGTGATGACATTAACATGACTTCCATGCCAAGCTGTGCTAAGCAGATGCAAGCGAAAAGGGGGTGAGGCGGAGGGGGAGGGGTAAAGGAAATCACTTTGCCTAATTATCCTCCCGCAGCAAGTTAGTATGTAGCCAAGCAAGTGACAGTGAAGAGGCAGCGAGCGGGGGGCGGGGGGAGGTGAGGGGTGGAGGGGTCGACATAGACTTTACAACCTCCAAAAGGGCTCTCAATCAACAAATGCAGCAGCACTGCCAAAAGGAGGAGGAAAGTGAAAGAGAAGCAGTTTTTAGGGGGGGGGGGGGGTGATGTGTGAGTGAGTCGGCCCCAGACATATAGGGAGTGAAGACACGGCCTAAATAGTGAGGGAACCGCAGTCTGTTTCCAGCATTGCATTATCAAACGGGTCTACAGGGGCCAGGCCCCGGAGCCCAAGGGCTCAGAAGGGCCCCTAAGCCAAGTTGCGTGAAGTTGTTGTTAATGACCCATTGTCAAAGAGCTTATTCATTCCTGTCAATAGCTCTAAAAGTCCTACTAAAAAGACTGGAGGAACATCTTAAACCTTCACTGTGAAGGCGTCACAAGAAGGAAAACAGCAGCATGGTGCATGTCATGTTCCTTCACTTCATCTCTGGGAATTCAAGAGCAACATATTGTGTTAATTGTTATTCAAATACAACACAATACAAGTTTGGATATTGTAGGGACCTGTAGCCTTGGTGGTACCCACAAGCTACAGTATGTACTACCCCAGCAAGCTCCCACGGTGAACTGGGCTGACGTGTAGGTGGCAGGTGGAGAAAGGAGGTTAGATGGCTTAAACAGACACAGGACTTTCACCCAGGAGACCGCTGTTGGTTTCCTGTGTGAAACCCAAAACGTTGACTTAATGTACCGTAACCTTAGTTTGGCCAGTTAGAGCCAAAGCACAATCATCTCCTGAGCCTAAAGTACTAAAGTGGTTTTGTCACACGAGTGAACCTAAAATTTTGAAAAGAGACACGCTGTCCCGGAAACGTCCAAAGGGGTCAACCGAGTTTAAAGCTAGGGCGTCTGACCAAGCGAGCGAGAACGTGTTGGGCCGAGATGAGCCGAGGAGCGTCGACTCGTCCGAGCTGCTGACATTGTTTGTGACGAGCAGATCTGCAAAAAAATCTAAACTGAATGGTTGCAAACGAGTTCGTAGCTTAAAGGCTCCGTGTGATACTGAAATAAGCTTCTGACTTTTGAAAGAAGATGATTCAACTATATCTCAGACGGGATTTGTCAAAATCAGAGGTCAACTTCAACCTACTCCATCCCTCTCTGTGACCTCGTTAATAAAACCTGAAGACATTTTAATGTAATGTTGACAGTTGATAGAAGAGTTTTCGACGTGATTTAGCATGACGTTGCTCAGAGAGCTAAGTGTAGACCCATGTCCTAGTGTCAAATAAACAGTCCTCTAAAGAGACGTCGTGGACCTCGAGGGAAAAGGGAAAAGCATTCCGATAACTTCCATGCAAAAGAATCAGTGCACAGAACATTCAAGATTCAGATGACTTAATACAGTATTTTAATGTAAAACATGCTGTGATGACTTCTGAAGCCTTAAACCACATTGCATCATTGGTGTATGATTGTCATTTAAGAGAGGTTTAAAGTGTACTACAAAGTCAGAAAACTTCTAAAAGCTACTAAATTTGAAAATTGCATTCATGGCTTTCATCCATCTCAAAGTTATCAAACAGCAAGTCCTACTAGGACTGTGTGTGTAGGTATATGTGTGTATGTAGTTATGTCTGTTTAGGTGTGTGTGTCTGTGTGTGTGTGTGTGTGTGTGTGTGTGTGAGTGTATATGAGGGATTACACACTGTACAAGTGAGATCTCCCTTTACGAAGGGAAAGGAGGCGCAGACACACACACGCGCACACACACACACACACACACGCACACACACACGCATCTCATCAGCAAAGGAGAATGCCTTCATTATTCATCACAACTGAAATATTATGCCCAAGTGGGCTGAGCTTCAAGAAAATAATTTTATTAATGCAAACGGTTATTTTAAAAATGTGCTTAAATTTGACCTCTCTCTTTTCTTTCACTCTGCCTAACGTTCACAGACACAATTATTTTTGCATATCCTACGTGGCCTCCTTAGAAGATGTATTTCAAAACCATTTACACTGTGTCTCTGAACTCTAGAACGTAGCTTTATGGCTGCGTTTGAAATTTGACTGTCAGTAAAGGCACCGCAGTAACAGTTGTTTTGATAGCTTATGTGAGAGGTAAAACAAAAGCTTTTCTACCAAAGGATTTGAAGCGTTTGCTCTCCTTTTGTCATTTGATAAAAGTCAAAACACAACTGCAATACCTTTGACTTTCGTGAAGAAAAGTCTGTAATTGGCAAAACCAGGAATCATGTGATGAAAGAATAACTAAGTAGATTATGAATCTGATCAGATGTCCTAAGTCAGCTCTCAGTGAATGTTCCACTTTATTAATAATATCCCAAATAAAAAATGATATTAAAACCTACTCATTTTGAATCGTCTCGCTTCATGTTTCATATTAATATTCTGTAACTTAGATAAGTAATACATTCGTATTGCTTACATATGAGATATTAAAATGATTCAGTTAAGTTAAGTTGATTTTAATATACTTAACGATCCTGATTGTGACTTGAACTGTTAATCTTAAAGACCTTAATTTAAATAAATGTCTGTTTGAGATCCACTGTTGGACTTAGAGTGAGCTATTAACATTACATAGATAGATAGAAATATAGATAATAGATAGATAGATAGATAGATAGACAGACATATAGATAGAGAGATAGACAGACAGATAGATAGATAGATAGATAGATTTACAGATAGATAGATAGATAGAAAAATAGATAGATAGATAGATAGATAGATAGAAAGATAGACATATAGACAGACATACAGATAGATAGATAGATAGATAGATAGATAGATAGATAGATAGATAGATAGATAGATAGATAGATAGATAGATAGATAGACAGATAGAGAGAGAGATAGAGAGATAGACAGACAGATAGATAGATAGATAGATAGATAGATTTACAGATAGATAAATAGATAGTTAAAAAAATAGATAGATAGATAGATAGAAAGATAGACATATAGACAGACATACAGATATATAGGTAGATAGACAGATAGACATATAGATAGATAGATAGACATATAGATAGATAGATAGATAGATAGATAGATAGATAGATAGACATATAGACAGATAGATAGATAGATAGACAGATAGATAGATAGATAGATAGATAGATAGACATATAGATAGATATATAGACAGATAGACATATAGATAGATAGATAGAGAGATAGATAGATAGATAGATAGATAGACAGATAGAGAGCTAGATAGATATATAGACAGACAGACAGACAGACAGACATATAGATAGATAGATAGATAGATAGATAGATAGATAGATAGATAGATAGATAGATAGATAGATAGACAGATAGAGAGATAGAGAGATATATAGATATATAGACAGATAGACATATAGATAGATAGATAGATAGATAGATAGATAGATAGATAGATAGATAGATAGATATATAGACAGATAGATAAATAGATAGATAGATATATAGACAGATAGACATATAGATAGATAGATAGATAGATAGATAGATAGATAGATAGATAGATAGATAGATAGATAGATAGATAGATAGATAGATAGATAGATAGATAGATAGATACTTTATTCATCCCCATGGGGAAATTTGTTTGAATTATTGTAATATAATATGCATCAATATGTTTTCATTAGTGTATTAAGCACCTGAAACTAGAACTAGAACTAGAATGAATCCTTCATATCTACATAGAGGGCGGGTCCTCTTCACGTTGCACCGTCATGTTCCTACTGGTGAAACACAAGTTGACTTTTATTTTGAAGTAGTCAAAGAAAAATCTATGTGACTCTGACTGCTATCTTTCATTTCAAAATGTGACTTAAAAACAAGACAAGGGCCATTTAATAAATGTCAGGTAGTCGTGAACAGTGAGGAGCAGCCAGAGAGAGCAAACACACTATTCACTTTCACTGTTCACACTCATGCAGCACCAAATCATATCACATGAATGATGGAAAAAGGCCAATCACAGCCTGACTTTTAATTTAATTTAAATGAGTATTAAAACCCACTTACTATCACCACCAAATCAACCAGGACTGAACTCTTCAGGACTGACACTTTAACTAACCTAAAAGTCACCATATGTGATATCTTGCCATTTTGACTTGACAGGTAACATGATGTAGTTTTCTCTTAGAACGTTGATGATGACCCTCAAACTGGATTAAGAATGATTTTGCGTTAAATCAGTGAATTCGGAACAACCTGAATGATCCAATCTGTGCGTATCTGCTTCTCTCATAAACTGTGAAATCTCACATGTATGCAGCTGTTGTCTCTAATCTGACCTCCTCTGATACCTTTGAACAACCGCCTGCTACGCTGGCCTCGGTGGGCCGCTCGCTCACCTTTTGGTCGTGGCTGTAGGCCAAAATCCAGTCTTCCTGTTCGGGGTGGAAGAGCAGGCTGAGGATGTAGAAGCTCAGCCGGTACTTCTGGTAGGTGGCCCCTTCATCGGTGCTGATCAGGAGACTGCTCTCCACCTCCGGATCCGTCAGCAGCATGATCTGAAGACGACAGTGGGATGAGAGATTAGCGACTACGTGGAGCATTTCAGCACTTAACAGAAGGAAGGCCGGCATCGTTTAAAAAAGACAGACACAAATAGACCAGCCACTCAAGACGTATTACCATATCGGAGATGTAAAGCGTATTATTGCGACTGTGGCTGCAGATTAACATGATAACTACGTGTCATCCACAGTCAGCTTTCCACTTATGATTCCACATCAAATACTAATAATTAGTTTCTGTTAAGCTTGATGATATAATCAGTATGATATATATATATATATATATATATATATATATATATATATATATATATATATATTTATACGTGTGCGTGTGCATCATCATTCACATTTCACGTCTCTCTTCATTCTCCCCGCCAATGCTCCATCAGGCCTCGAAAGCTATAATTTCCCATGAGCTTCTTTCTTTTCTTAGAGGTCCCAGTGTTTGTTTTTTTTTAAATGCTGGCACAGTCCCCAGAAGAAAAATCACAAAATCACATAGAAATCCCCGGGTAATATCAGATGCAAATAATAATTGAATGAGAGTTCGTCAGAGACATACAAGAGCTCTCATCATTAGTGGAGTATGTGTGGATGCTCATGTCTTTAGTGAAGTCTACACGAGCGCTGGAACACACTGCCCCTGGTGTGACCCTCATTAAAGATGCACGTTGACTAAGCTGCAACATACAGATCTTTAGCAGTCAGCTCATGACAGACAAAAAGACCCGGTCAGCATCTTTTATTCTTGGTCTCTCTTCCGGGTGTAACTGCACTGGAGAATATTTTTAATTGTATAAAAAAAAAAATGATGCTTAGGTCAGTTAATGTAGATATAATGAAAGAGAAACTGACTGATCATGTGAGAAACAATATAAAAAACCTTTAACTTGTTAGATTTAATGTTGGAATAGTGAAAACGTGACTTTGTTTTTCTCCGTAGCTGAAGTCCTCGGTCCTACACGTGGTCTAGAGATGGCGGTTGGCATGCCGATCGCTCTGTGGCCGCCATGTCATCACACAGCCGTGGGAAAGAGAACTCTCACACTCAATATTCTCAGTCTTATGGCGCAAAGTGGTTCTGGTCTCTAATGCTGGCAAGTCATTTGTCAGCACTCGCTTGGGTAACAGCAGTTACCACTAACACCAGTTCATCCATCACAAAAGGCAGATATAATACCACATACATGAGCCACATGATGACCGATTCAATCAAATGGACTCAAACTGTCTGAGCTACACATCCCAATTAACGCTGTGCTCACTCCCTGGATCTGAAACTCAGATCGAACAGTGGACGACTTTATCAGTGGTGGATGTATTTCTGGTAAATGGGAGATTACAGGAATATAACTATGATTTAACATGCTTACGAAAAGGTGTATTCCAATATTATGTATCGGAATAAGAAGATGAATACACCCAGGTGAGATCTATATGGAGATTGCTGTGGTTCTGATGCAAGAGGCTTGTTTTGTTTTTTTGTATGAAATACAAAGTCTTATTGAAGCTTTTCAATCATAAACAAACAAGAGAAAAGTCTGGGGCTCTGACAGGATTGTAGCCTTGAGCTCAATGTTATTCAAATCAGGAAACGATAGTGAGAACATGTGAGAGCTTTGCCTTGTTTGCATTCTACAGTGACTCCCTCTCCTCAGTCGTTCCACGCGCTGCTATCCTGCATGCCAAAGTTTCTCAAAATATAACTTTTTGCACATTGACGTGTGCATTAGATCCCATGAATTGAATTTATATGCACTTGAATGAGAATATGAGAATCCACCGTCTAATGAAAAAGAAAATCTTGCTAAAGTAGAAGAAATCTTGAAAGAGAAAAAGCAGCACATGAAGTTCAAAATAAGCATAATATAGATTAGAAAGAAAATGTCAGAATCCTTTCTATCTCTATTTTGTATCCGTAAGTATTGGACTGTATGTGGTCATAAGAGACATTTCAGGAAAGAAACTTTACTTTTGAATAGAAACAATGGCAGAGACACATGCCTCCACACTACCTTTTAGCCTTGGCGAGTACAATATCTAGTTCAAAAGAAGTAGGAGGATTCTTATTTATTTTATTTTATTGTTGACGTTATTTTGGCAGTCACGGCAAAGAGGAAGAGAAAAGAACAAAAGGACCAACACAAGCCGACCTTGGCCGGTCTTTCAACAGATGCAGGGATTTGAAAGAAGTCTAAATTCTTCCTCTGAAACTGATACGTAGAAAACACGCTCGCTGCCGCTACACCAGGTTAGCCCAAGAACCGCTACAGGCCACCAGCCCACTGAGACCCCCTCCGGCCTCTATCAGAAGGCCCGTCTCCGCTGAGCCGCTACCTGCTTTATCCAGCAAAGCAAGCGCCGCAGGAGGCCGTGGTGCTCATACAGGCACTACTTTCTGTCCACAGGTTCACGCTTCACCTTAAATCACATTTGTATAGCTACACATACTGCAAGGTCATCAGATATGGTGCTGACAGCTCATCATATCAATGGTTTATTTAGAATGTTATATTGATGAACCTGAAAGCAGCATTCTAACCTGATTGTTTTTTGTTCCCACAGAATAAGAAAGGTCATCTCAGTGTAGGAGTACCGTGGTCTTGGGGACTTGGCATTGAACTTTTCTATCAACACTGGATATGCAAAGGATGAACACCTGCACACTCATAGGAGGAGAATAACGTTTCACTCGGTTGAAGAGTAGACTGTGTGTGCGAGTGTGTGCGAGTGTGTGCGAGTGTGAGCGAGTGTGTGCGTGTGTGTGCGTGAGAGACTGTAAATCATGAGGCCAAAAGGTTGAAAATGACAAAGGTTAATGAAGCGTATATGTGCCAGCTGGAGGACATTTAGGATATGTGTAAGGAATACTTGAATTACTTCTGCCGACGCAGGACCGTAAATACTCCAAGATAGAATATTAATGAAATTAGCTTCATACTTTCCATTTCACACAGTCACCCAGTAATTGGATTGTGAGTCCTCGCTATAAATCTATGTCTAGTTTCCAACCCTGCAAATTAATTTTTTTGTTGTTGTTGCTGTCAGATTAGAAAAGTGTTCAAAAAGTGGAATGTGGTAGCGACTTGGTTGGGAATGATTCAATGAGAGTAAATGAATTGGTTTCGGTCAATTCCTGTTTATTTTGATTTGCGAGCAATAAACAACTCTCAAACAAAGAACAATCCACCTGAGGTCACAGTTTTGAACTTACTATCTTGTATTTGAAATCAATGTTGCATAAATAATCTGAGGCAATGAGGGTCAGTTCAAATTGATCCCATAATCTAAAAATGCATTCTTCAAGTTTGTCAGCGACTATGTTTCAGAACTCCTGTTGAGGTATATTTCCTTTTTACCCAAAGCCCTTAGGCCTGTCTTTGTGTTGCCACCATGAATAGCCGGTGACTCTTCTCTGATTCCAATGTTTCAAAGTATATGAATCTCAAAGAGCCATCAAAAGAAAGCCAGTCAGGGAATGGAAATGGAGGACAGGTAACTTATATAACCACTTCATTGCACCATTATTTATTGATTATCTTTGCGTGATAAAGGACATTATATTTACTGTAAAATGAAAATGATTCTATGGGTTATTTTGTATGCTCACTCCCAGAAGCTACAGCAGCAATCGTGGACTTTTTCACACCCGTATTGGCAGGCACTGTGGGAAAAGGAGAACTGTACTTAAACCAGAGATACTGAGAATCATAATTGAAGCCAAAGGGCAGTCAAACGGGAGCAGGTCTAGCCAGGAGAGGGTAAAGTATTCACAGGAGGTTGATAAATGTCAGTCGTAAACATGTGCTGGACCGGCTAAAGGTCTCAACATCTCCTGCCGTCACTGCCAACTTGACTTAACATCGACCCAACCACACTGATCCTGTCCGGCTAGAGGTTAGTCGCCAACATAACATGCCAAAACATGAACTGTGCAAAGGAAATCTAACTTTGCCTCCATGTCCCTCACATGGTGTGGAAGACAAAAAGGATCCAGCTGTATAACCCTCGGCATGAACGGACTCCTTAAGTTCTTGGTAACAAAGAAGGGGTTTGGTCTGAGGGTAGCCCCTCTACAACCACCATGAAGTAGCAAGCCAATGTGCTGCCCTCCAGAGGCTCAAAGGGGCCCTTTAACAAGGCCTTGAGCACCAATGGCAGTTCCCACAGTGTAGAGGTAGCACAGAACACTGGACATTGCCTTTGGACCCCATGAAAGAACAACTTTGCGGGAGGGTGTAGCCAAAGACTGAAACGGGTGCTGCATTCACTGTAACAGCAGCAACACAGTTCTATACCCAGCACGGTCCTATAACCACCAAACACGGTGAAAGAGAGAAACAACCCAGATACACAGTGCTTCTAGCCTTCTTTCTTCACACCAGCGTTTGAACCCGGACCACTTTGCCTCATAACAGGCAGTGGTGGATCCAGCTATTGCTACCTGGAGGGTCTGCACAACCTGCACAAAGAGTCCATCCCTCTTCAGCCTTTCAATCTCAGAAGCCGGAGACGATGGCCCTAATGAATTAAACATCTAGATAGCCTATCATCTATCTAGATGTTTAATTGGTCTGAACTCTCCCATCTTCTTTGGAACCAGGACGTGTGTTCAGTAAAACCCTCTCTGTCTGTTGTGAGTGGGGGGTCTGTAAGAGGTCCTGGAACCTCTGCTGAGAGGTTTTCGATCTCCTCCTGGGAGGATAGATTCACCTCCTTGACACCCTTAAACGGGGGAGTGACACCTCAGAAGTGAAAGAAATATTAGCCTCTGCTGCTGTCCATCCATTCTGTTAGCGTGCAGTTGTTACTAAGACGAGTGACCAGCCGTGGAGCAGCACTGGAAACGACTGATATCCTTTCTCGGCCCTGTCCGCTGCCAGACTCTCCATGATATTGCCGAGTCTGTGATGAGGTAAGTGAACGCATCACAGATGGCTTGTCTGAATATGCAGCAACAAACATCATGTCACTGTGTATTTAATCCATCTCGTCTTCCCTGTGGAGATGGATGAGGGAGGAAGAGACATGTGTGTCCTCCCCCCTTCCAGGGTGAAGCTGGAACGAGGTGTATTATGGAGAAGTCATACAAACAGAAATCCTACTGTTAACCCAGAGAGCTATTTGTACACGTGGATCAGAGAAACATAGCAACGGCGGCCGTGACATAACTTCAACATGTTTCAACAACAACCACCTGGTTGGAAGTCCTGTTTGTTGGACTATTCTCCCCCCCTTCCACCCACCATAATAAGTCTGTGTAGCCTTTTCACATGTATGCGTTTATATTTTAGTCAGCACAGATTATATGATGTACAAAGTGGTGTTTAATGTTAATACCGGACTTTCTTTTATCGTGTGAAACCAAAGTCAATATTATATAAATATTTTCATGTTAACCTCTACATAGAATCTCGACATAGCACACCTTGCAAATTGCATGAGATGTCTTTACGTTTATGTCACTAATTCATTTATTAGGGAGAAAATATACACCTGTAGATAACCATCATTTACTGTCAGCTGCCACTAAATGAAATGGTTAGAAATAAAAATGATGACGGTGACTAGTTTACAATTAAATAATAATTCTGAATAATTCTGGATGTGTCGGATTCGACATATAATTGCTTGGTTTCTACCAATAAATGGGCGTAAAGTTCGACATACAAACATGAAAAGAGAACAGGCTAAGAAACCTGGTCTGTTCCTTCGTTTCAGTGCTTTGGAAAGCGCCACACACACACACACGCACACACACACACACACACACACACACACACACACACACATTCTTAGTGTGGGACACCCAAACAATAACAAAGCTGCTCTGAGATATAAGGGGAGGCTGGCAGTATCACTAATGAGTTAACTGTACCCCTCAAGTGCCAGACAGGCCTGTGTGTCCATGTGAAACCACGTCAACTTAGTAAACTGTCCACATCGACAGCACCTCGCACATCACATCGCCCTCGCTGCCATGGATACTCATGACACACACTGGCTATGTGCTTACGTGGCTCTGAAGAGGAGGACACCGACAATAAAGAGTTGATGCACATATTCATAATCATTACGTCTTTTCCTGCCTCGTCCACCATATCGACCGGGTGATTTTCAAACTGTTTGATCAGTCCTCCTGTCTCTTGATCGGAGCGTTTAAGCTCAGCCTAATTGAACACCGCCTGACATTTAGCTCCCAGACTCCTGCCACACCTGACAAACAGGAACACGTCATGTTTCTGCCTCTGGGATAATTGGGTTTCCATCTCGGCTACAGCGTGCTAGCTGCCCCTTATGGCAGTACATAGGTTGGAAGGCGTGCCAGCTGTGTTTGAAAACACAGAGCTACAGATTCATTACTTGTGAATGAACAGAGACAAGACAAACAAGATGTGTTCAGATAATTAACCACCAGTATTCCCTCTTCAGAAATCCTGATCCGTGTTGAGCAATAATAAATTCATCACAGTGATCATTCATAAATAACACCACAGCATATGCCATTGTGTATGCCTTTATGCTGAACACTTTATGCTAGTATGAGCTAATGCTTTTGGAGGGGGGTTCAGGTCCCTTATGCTGGCAGTGGCAGGCACATTGTATGGCTTTTACTCCCATGCTGACAAAGTGGGCAATGTCTTGTGAAGGCAAGTAAAAGAGTATTGATGGAATCCCGTCCCATTTTCTTTACAACTCGTGTTCTCTCTCCCTCTCTTGTCTCTGTGTCTCACACTCTGTCAGCCTGTCTCCGTCTGCCTCCGATTCTCTGTCCATCTGTATTTGTGTCTCCCGTCCCGTCTCCCCTCCACTGTCGCTTGTGTCTTCTCCCCGGGTCCAGGGCTCTTGCCTCTCTGCTCGTCGCAGCCATTTGGAGATTCTGCCTCAGGGCTGACAGATGTTGTGTCCACTCCCAGACCCCTACCCCCCCCACCCCCCCACCCCCCCACCACAAACAAAACCATCCTCCATTGCGTTACCAGCGCTGCCTGCGTGGCATGTTGCAGCCAGCAAAGCATGGCTGATTCACTGTGATTCATTGGGCATGCATTGTGTCCTTAAGAAGCTGGCGGACATGGAGACACTTCACATCCCTTCCCCCTTCTTCAGTTCCTTAAAGGATGGGTTGATGTTGTTCCTGCACCAGGTGGCATTGCCACATCTGGCGTGACGTAATGACCCTTGACCTGTTTAATCAGGAGGTGAAGTGTCTCTTTGTCCGCCAGCTTTTTAAGGACATGCATATATAGTTTAAAATAAGTCATCACATTTTCATTATATTCTATTTTGTGAGTATAATATGTAGTCCTACAATGTTTTCCAGTAATATACAGTTGAGTTGCATATCTTTTAAATGCTTTGGGACCATCTAAGTTATTTTGGGGTATAATGAGCTAGAATAGTACCTTGTTCCAATATTATTAATTTCCGTTGGGCCACAGGCCCAGGTTGAGTTGGTCCCTGCTATGTTGCCTCTGAACCAACTTGTTTTCAGGGTTGGATTATGTAATTTGATGGCCACAGGCAAATGCTGTCATGCTTCACTTTTCATCCTTTCTATTTAGTATTTGCACTGGGAGAAAAAGTACTCCAAACGTTTTTGCAGACGATAAATTATTATAGTAAAGCTGAAAATGCCACACAATAAAAGTCCTGCATTCTAATGTTTACTTCAAGGGAAGAGCGAAAGAGAGGCATTATCAGCACAATGTGGTAAAATGCACTTAGCATCTGTTCAAGATGGAGCTTTATTTTTTAATTTCTCTGTCTGTACTAAATAGTAAATAGACTGTACTTGTACAGCACTTTTCTAGTCTTCCGACCACTCAAAGCTTGTTAACACTACATGACATCATTCATCCATTCACACCCATTCATACACTGATGGGAGGAGCTACCATGCAAGGTGCCACCTGTCCATCAGGAGTAACTAACATTCACACACTGATGGGAGGAGCTACAATGCAAGGTGCCACCTGCCCATCAGGACTCTCTAACATTCATACACTGATGGGAGGAGCTACCATGCAAGGTGCCACCTGCCCATCAGGACTATCTAACATTCATACAGCATTCATCCACCGTGGGCTCAGCTACGGGAGCAATCTGGGGTTAAGTGTTTTGTCCAAGGACTCATCGACATGGGCTGTGGGGATCGAATCGCCGATCCTCTGATTGAAGGACCACCCTGCTCCACCACTGAACCACAGAATCAGAATCAGCTTTATTGGCCATGTATGTGTGCACATACATGAAATTAGACATGTAATATCCAAATAACAAGATAAATATAAAAATACATTAAAGACAACAGAGTACCCCTGGCACATGTAATACGAGAACGCTGCGATATAAAACGAATCCTGATAAATAAGAAGGAACATAAAATAGCATTATATGCCGACGTACTCTTATATATCCGTGACCCAGATGTCTGCCTCCCTGACCTCCTAGATCTCCTAGACGTATTCGGTACATATTCAGGATACAAGCTAAATATGCAAAACACACAAATATTACCATTTAACTACAATCCACTGCCCCTTATAAAGCAAAGGATACCCATTAACTGGTCTCAGAAGGCAAACAAATACCTTGGAATTTTGGTTTATTTCCCCAAAAATGAAGACCTACTCAACTACATCAAACCATACGTGCTTGAGAAATTGTGGGGGGGGAGAGAGCAAATCAGCACCATATATTTTGGAGCTGCCCCGAAATACAAACATTCTGGGAGAGCACTTGGACAATTATGCAACATATTCTGGGGCAACAGATCCCATTCACATGCAAATCACTTTATTTGGGCGATCTACCAGAAGGAATAACTGGAAATGACAGGTACCTCCTGAAAATATTAACAGTAGCAGCAAAAAAAGCAATTACTCGTAAATGTTTACAAACCGACCCACCCTCGAAAGAAAACTGGACTGAAACCATTAAAGAAATCCACGAGATGGAAAGAATGACCTTCCTTGAGACTAAGAAAGGACCAATACATAGAAAGATGGACAAAATGGACCAAATATGTCAGAATAAGGACATTGGCAGGTGATTCGCCCTCCCTAACCTCACCAGTTTTCTCATAAAAAGACAAGCACTATTTACAACTAAGATGTAACTCTATCTTTAAATCCAAGTATAAAAAACCCTGTCACTAGAACTCTTTGAATATATTTTTTATATCTGATGGTTGGACCGAATGTATGGTTGACACGAGTGACTGACAAACAGTTTTGCACGGTTGATATGATTTTTTAATTTTTTTATTATTTGTACTTATTTACTCAGACTTGGCCTGATGCTTGTTTAATTTATTTTATCCTTCCTTACTTTCAAATGATTTATTTCTTGTCAAACTGTAAAAATACCTAAATAAAATACTAAGTATAAAAAAAAAAAATAAAGACAACAGAGTAGCAACATGTATGTACAATATAAAAACAACAACAGTGACAATGACTTGGGGATGTAGTGCAGAAAGTGGTGATGGTGCAAGTGGTGCAGATGGATGTGTTTGATTAAGTGTTCATCAGATTGACGGCCAGTGGAAAGAAGCAGGTCCTATGTCTGGTGGTTTTGGGGTACAGTGCTCTGTAGCGCCTACCAGAGGGGAGGAGGTGGAACAGCTTGTGTCCAGGGTGTGAAGGTCTGCATTCTGAACAGGCACGTTTTCAACAGCCACTGCACTAGTTGATATAATTATGAATGTAAGTTTTTCCAGTGTTTAAGTTTAAGTGTTTGGCACATTTACATTTGCGCACTGAAAGGATTGATTCTGTAACTGGTTAGATAAACCTGTCAACACATGTTTAGATATTCAATTGTATTTTTGTGCAAACATAAAACACATGTCATAGCACCAACATTACTCTGTGTTCTCTATGAGCAAGGTTTTCAGACATTTTAACACATTAGATTATTTGAAAATGCACTTTTACACTGGAAGTCATTATATTTTTAGTTTGATATATTTGTTGGTGGATAGATTTGTTTTCCAGGATGGTCAAAATGTTCTTCTTTTTCACAGTGGGCTTTTTTTCTTGTCATAATGGAAAAAGGAACTCTTGTTACCAGTTACATTAATGATGGGTTTGTTCTGTTTTAGGTGTTCAGTTAGAGCCATTGTCACCGCAGTTAATTAAGATCAACATGTATCTCCAAAAAAAGACATGTCATTTATTTTGTACATTTATTCGACAATGAATCGACTAAATGTCAAGTTTTACACAGAATTGTTAGGTTTAACTCATGTGCTTTCAATCATTCTCATTGTGCGTAAATAAATCCCCATGTTGCACAGTCCAAATTTGCGTTGTTTCCCTTCTGTCAATCAATTCCGCTTCAGCACTACGGACAGCGCCGCACCCTCAAACACACACCTCTTACGCAACAAACAGAACGGCCTCCTCCTGGCACCGGGCCTGGAGGAAATGGATGGAACACTTCCTATTATAAATGGCATTCCCATGCCAAGTCAAGAAGACAAATAGTTTATATTGATGTCTCAGCCCTTTTGTTTGGTGTAGAAAGATTGGAAGCCAATCTCGTAAATGACAATATGGATCAATGAGCAAATAAAAAAAAAAACATGATTCAACGATCAGCCAACTATAAGCAAGACTTGACCTAATGTAAAATGTCCAAGCAAAGGCAAATATTGTAAACTTGTCAAATCCATGTAAAAAGCCTAACAAGGGCTTCTTTGGTCATACTTTGATGATGAATATACATGAAGCCTAACCTTCTGTACAGTGATGCTCACCGCTACTGCAGAGAAAGGCCTTAATGTAATATTATATTGAGTATTAATGTATGAAATTCCTCTAGGCATTTGCATCATACGTCTTTGGACATATCCTCTCGTTTTCTAATGGATTCTGTTCGTCTTTCTGGGAGACTTTCTTTTGTCATCGCCATTTTGAGGACAGTTCGAGGTTATGAAATATTAAAGTTCACTTTTAAGTTGGAGCTTGTATCCAGAAGTGAAACAATAAACACAAGTCTTTGAAGCTCGACAGTGGGAGAGGCCCCATCTGAGGTGAATTCATATTCCACCCACCTGCCCGTCGTTGCCGTTTGAGCCACACAAGGTCGTAATTGTTTTTGAGCGGCATGCAGGCAAACACATGCACATAGACACACACATGCACACAGACACACACATGCACACAGACAAACACATGCACACAGACACACACATGCACACAGACACACACAAATACAATTGAGGCCTTTTGCCGGGAAAACATTTGAGGCCGGAAATTGCTGTTTTAGTCAATACATTCTTGAGGAAAAAGCAGGAGTGTATTCTTTAAAGATTAAAGTGTGTAAAGTATCAGAAACTGAATCCATCTGTCACTCATACGCTTCCTTTGAAAAATTCCTCTTTGTTTTCAAACCATTAGAGGCATTACCCATTTGCAGGAGACTGTCAGTTTTTTTTTTTTACCAGCACTCACCATCCCCAGCCATTTACTGTAATAATGTGCTCTCACACAAAATCTCAGACTAAAAACCCAGAATCATTTCCCCTAATGTTCACTCGAGATGCGTTATCTCATGTACGGGCTCAGTGTGAAGCGACAGTATGAAAATTGATGTAATTGCAGTGCTGTCAGACTGTTTTCTCCATGGGTGACTCCTGGGCCATCACTCTACTTTTTTTGCTTTGTCACTCACCTCCCCACCCCCTTTCCTCCCCCTCTCTACTCTTCCATGCTCACTTGCATTCTGTCAGTGTATTTGCTGTCTCTTTTCCCCCCTTTTGTCTCTCTCTCTCTCCCCACCCGCTCCCTGTGCCTTTCCTCTCCCCCTCTGTTCTAGGTTCTCCAGTGCTTCACTCCCTATATGCCCTGCAGCCACAGAGGCCTGATTTACTTCCACTATTGAGTGAATAGAGGGGCTTTTGTCCGCCACTAGCAGCAGTCACATGGCGCCATGCCGGAGGTGACAGCGAGAGTGACTAACCTGCCGTCCCCGCTACCCTCCATCTCGAACATGCGAGCTTGTGTGCTTGGAATGAACTGCATGTGGGTGGAAGAACAGAGATTGTGTGTGTGTGCGAGTGTGTATTTGAGAAGAAGAACGTTTGTTTTCAAATCTGTTTCTCTGAATTATGCGACTTTGTGTTTCATTTGAGCCACACTGGGACGGCAATCTCTTTCCGTCATCTGGACTCTGTTGGATGGATTGCCATTGGATTTGCTGCACACATTCATTGTCAACAATAAATAAATGCAGGAGTTTCCAAATGTTTCCATGCCATGGCTGCCCAAATAGTATATATATTTATTTTATTCCAGACTCATGAGTCCATAAAGCAATAAACACAAATATAACAACAATATATAAAATACAATACAATACAATACAATACAGGGACATAGGTACAATTACTGCAGTTAAAAAGTCACTTGTGGTTTAAAAACAAAACACCTTGAAAACCAGTCCCTGTCAACCTCTGCTCTACTTTGATATAAATGCTACTGTAGCATGCTAAAATGCTAACTGTAAGCTAATATACTAATGGGAAATGGTAAATGGACTTGTACAGTGTCTGTCTAGTCTTCCGACCGCTCAAGCATGTTAAAACCACCTCATTCACTCATTCATACACTGGTGACAGGGGCTTCCATGCACGGTGCCACCTTGCACTAAACATTCATGTGTTCACGGTCTTGGCATGGACTGGAGGAGCTGGGGATCAAACCACCAAGCTTCTGATTGAAGGCTGACTCGCTCTACCTCTGTGTCACAGCCGCCATAAACATTACGACTAAACATTATTACTAAACCGTACTACTACAAAGCATTAGCATGGTTAGCATGTCAACATACAATCTGTAAACCTGTCAGCGCGCTAAGCTCAACAGAAAACACTAACATCGTAGCATGCGTACAGTGACCGTGTTATTAGTATGTGGTAGATTTCTAGTACGCAAATACAGCTAGCATGTTTGTTTTTTTGGAGGAATAGCCAGCCCCATGATGTAAATGAAACGTGATTCATTGAGAGTTAGTAGCATAGTAAAAGCCTTGTTGTTGTTTCAGATTTCTTTCTGCTGAGCAACCTGGATCTCAGCAATAAAGAACATTTGGAAGAATTTATTTAAAACAGCAAAGTCACGATACATATACTATATCTGGTAGAGGGGGAGGGCTGAGAGACTGTGGACATAGCAGTTTGAAATAGGTTTCACTTTTGTTTACATGTTTGTTAATCAGCTGTACTGAGAAAGTATTGTGTTTTTACTCACTGATTTTTTTAAATCATATTTTATTGTAACAAGCTTAGTTAGTGTCATAGTAATTGATCTCTTCACCCGGTTCACTTCACGGTCTCCAATATGGCCTCTCTGCTCGCTGACTTCGCTTTGTGTGTGTCTGTGTGTGTGTGTCTGCGTGTAATGTTAGTTTGTCAACCAGACACAAAGAGCAGAGGAGTTGCTGCAGTGTTATAATAAATGACACACAGATGTTAAAAAGTAGGGATGAAAAGGATAGATAACGTCGGCGGTTATCAATACCACGCTCTTTAATAATTCAGGTCCCTACACGCCACCACGACTTTTCTTTTTGCAAAGTTCTGTTTTTCATCCATTCACCATTTGTTGGACTTTTTTTAATGTAATTATTATACCCTTAGGTGTAGCTGTAAACTAATATTCATGTTAATATGTTTACAAATGTCAAGCTTTGGCATCATAGGGATACTGTGCATGTGAGAGAGAAATCAGACCCAGAGAGGGCGTGTGAACATGTGTAAGACATGTGTGAATGTTCACTTAAATTACAGATCTGCTTAAGATTTCAATATGGATGTGTTGTTTTAATCAAGTTTAATTATTATCTTTTTGTCGATGTGGCACACTGATTAACAAGAAAATTATGACATGGAAATGATAAAGATGTTTGGGCTCATTACCCCCTTATATAAACCCAAAATGGACATGGGCAAAAAACAAAAACACAAATGCTCATAAAACCTAATGGCCCAGGGTTGTAATTAAACCAGACTAAAAGGATCCAAATGGACCTGAGCGCAGAAAAAAGTGTTAACACTCATCATTTATTAATGTCTTGCCTCACTCAAAACCAGATGATTAAAAACTCACTGGCTTTTAATCATGTCATTCATCCATCCAGGTTAAATTCAGCATTAGGGAGGAGTCCTCTTTATGGACCGGGGCATTTATTTTTCCTGTGGTAATAATTTAGAACGTGCAAATATCTATATCTATATGAATTCAGTTGGGTTGCCTAAGACTGCATTCACACAGACTTTAGCCCCATTATTTATTTGAGTGGGGCCACATAGATTTGTTACTCCAACTAAACTTTCTGGTTCATATTTCATTGTCTCACCGGTAACTGAAGCAATACACAGTACACAACATTACAGTCCTTTTGTCAAATAACAAGGGAAAACTCAGTGGCCCCCATGTCTTCCTCTTGTCAAAATTGCAATACTCTTAAAGTTACAGACACAAATTCCTTAACATTTCGTTCTGATTTCCTAACTAAATATTTAGCTCGTTTCATCATTATTGAGTCTTTTCAGGTCATGTCAGATCCAATGTACATTTTACAGGCAAACTTGGTTGCAATGGGAGTTGCTGGGCCAACCCATCATTAAGTTTGCTTGTACCTGTGCTCTCGTTCTTTCAGACCCCCACAGCGTGTGACCATGTTTGGAATGCATAACTGCTGACGCCACACACATCCACATGTTGACTTCATGCTTTGTTTACCCTCTTTCACGAGCAAGAACCCAAGATACTTGAACTTGGGACACCAACTCCCTCACTGGGCTTAGCGTTGGTGATTGGGGGCTAATCGGCCCATTGGAAATGGGAAACCCGATTATAAAAGGAAAAAGGTCCATAGTTGAAATGGCCCATTGCTACGGCCAAAGCATATTTGATTGGTTTACCTTGATATCCTCAACCTAACCCTGACTAATCATGCCTCGTGCCTAAACCTAACCAACCCAACCAACAAAGGCAATGAGTATTAAGAGACAGAGGAGGACGGGTCATGCGTTGGCCATTAGAGAAAAGAAGTCGTAACAGTCAGATGATGTACTTATTTGTAATAATTTGCCATGTGCTCCTGTTTTTTGCAAAGTGTGTAAATTTTGTGAGCATTAAGCCTTCAAAAAAGAGATAACCGGCTGGACAAATAGGCTCATGGTCCATTTTTCAGAGTATTGGGGTTTGGAAATAATGTGCTGTCAGAACAATGCACACTGCCCGGAAGTAGTGTCAGACCTGAGGACTTGTACTTGATAGGCTTAGCCTGACACAGGTGTGTCTCGCCCTGAGAACCCACATCATAATTCTCCCTATATATAATAATCTGCACCTATAAATACTGATAAACCTATGATTCACTACAAAAGGTTTGGTACTCAAGGCATTTTATCTTTTATTGAAAAATGCATCTCTGTATATTTCTCACAGAATACGGCTATGATATTTCGCACATAATTTATCTTCTTTTTGTATTTTACATAATTGTTTTTGAACTTTTTAAACAACTTTTGCTTCTACTGTAAGTCACAGTCTGTCACTGTTTGTACGTTTTAATTACTTTTTAATCTCCCACATTTGCACAGCCTCTATAAGCATATTCTTTATGAGGAAACTCTCTGTATCCACCACTTCTCTAAATATCACTTCACTGCTGTGTTTTTATTCATATGTTTCTCCTCTATATTGCTGTCTGTATCAGGGATTTGTACGTGTGTAAATCCTCCCTGATAACAACATAAGGATATTCTAGCCTCCCTGTGTAGCCTATGTTCAGGCTCAACTCACTTACTCTGTCTAATCGGCGGGCTCGTCACCTTTAACTGACCTCAGGGATGTCGCAATGACAGACCACCTAACCGGATCAGGTGGGACAGCCAGGATGTAGATCTGAGGTGGCGCTGCAATTCATCTTCATTATTAGACAATAATTAACTCAGAGAAAATGAACCCTCCTGATTAGAGTGGTGTAAGGGGAGAAAGGTGAAACTATGGAGTGAACCGAGTCGGATGGTTGTAACCATGAATTGACCCAAACCCAGAAAAATACAGATGCACGGCCAAAAGGAATGGCTGCAAATATGAATCCTTCCCTGAACCCTTCACTGTCCGTTTCCCCTTGCTTGTAATTGATGGCATTCCGGAAGGACGGGAAGAAAAAGGGAGACAATAGCCAAGCTATTCATTTTAGAAATTGGAGAGTATTTCTTTTTTTGCTCCAAGCTACCTGTCTAGGTGGCTTAATAAATGAAGTGCTCCTCAATCAGGCAGCAACCTCCGGGTCAGAAAAGTGAAGCCATCGCTGAAGAGACTTAAACTTGCATTCTTGCGAATGTCTGATTCTATAGAAACCTGTAAGATGATGACCCTACTTCTCAGTTGATTTATTACCTCAATAAACATTGTAATTGTCAGGACCACTTTAGTCAAAAGAAAACTTTTATTTCTAGTTGCAGTCAACTATATTTAGCAATATATCTCTGTTCCACAAGCATGTACTTATGTAAAAAGCCTCAGGCAGGAAGAGCAGCATCAAAGACCCCCAGAAGGTACAGAACAGAGCCGGCCTAAGTGACAACATAATAACATTAAGTCCGACACAGCATGAGCATGAGGAGCTGAGGAGCTGAGGAGCTGAGGTTCAGGCGGGTTGCAAAAGCAGCTTGCAGAGGAAGGCCTCGTGCCATGGCCCTGCTGATGATCCCTCCCTCCCTCTTCTCTTCCTCCTTCTGTTTCATGGATTGTGGAGCTCTGGATCGTGGTCCATGCATACTACTCATTATTCATAATTTCTATCATATTGATTGAATGTGTTTGTGTAACTCTGTAATGCTGTTCATCTGTACACATGACATCTATTGCTTCTGTCCATCCGGGGAGAGGGATCCTCCTCTGTTGCTCTCCTGAACGTTTCTTCACCTTTTTCCCTGTGAAAGGGTTTTTTCGATTTTTTGGGAGTTTTTTTCCGATATGAGGTCCAGGGACAGGGATGTCGTATGTGTACAGATTGTAAAGCCCTTTGAGGATAATTTGCAATTCGTGATAATGGGCTATACAAAATAACGTGCCAATAGAAGGGAATCAGCTGCTCCATGAACCATGTCCAGTTCTTATTTACAGTCTTTGTGTTCAATAAATCTCACTGACATTGCAGAGAGAGACAAAGGGAGAGACAGACATCAAACCACGAGTCATGCCTGTATTTGATTTTGCACATTGAGTACCAGACTAACCGTGAAGAAGAAAAACAAAAGTAACAAACACAATCAAGACAGCTGTCAAAATCAAAAAGAAATCAAAGTAGAACAATACCTTTCTCTTGTTGTTGGGGCTCACGTACAAATAACTGAGTATTGTCTTCAATCCCACTTTGTCATTCAGCTTCTGGTACGTTGCTCCGTAGTCAGTTGACCTGAAATTTAATCAGAAAGGTTGGATGAACACTTGATGAATTACTTGTTGCAATTAAAAGTCCCCCTTGAGATTTCCGTGTGCGAGGGGAAAGAGCACTGACGTGATTAAGTCCCTGTTGTGTTCAACGCAGCAACACGGATCCCAGAAGGAGAACAGTGGCCGCCTCATTGTGGTCACTGCGTGGTGACTTCAGCTGCTGGCTTTTTAATGCACAAAAACACACAGACGTTTCCTCCAGGAGTCCATTATCAGTGTGATTCAATACAACTTAAAGTCTTTGATTTACTAATAGCAATGCAATCACTAATTCCAAAATATAGTTCTTAAACTTAAACCCATTCTGGACATAAAACATCCTCAGCAGCTGCTCTTCTTTCATCTGTTCCCCTCAGGGATCGCTAAAGCAGACCCCCTAGTTGGTAAAGCGGGCCTCAACTGACCTGGTGTGGAAAACAGATTTTATGATACAGGTTTTATGCTGGACACCCCTCCTGATGCAGCTCAAAAGGGCTGCAAGGTGAAGTGCAGAGGACTAACAGAGGATGGACCCAAATGCAGACAGACAATGGGAGCAGACGGATAATGTACGCTGATTTTCATGAAGAAAAGTCCAAAACAAAACCTAGATGGCAGGTGAGTCCAAAAGTGAGCAACTGGAATCCACCGGCCAAAAATTGCAAAATGACAAATGAAACAGAAATATAGCAGACTAACCAACGGACAAAAGACAAGACTATAAATACACAAACTCATCAGACAACAAAACACGAGGGCGGGCTGACCGCTGTTAGGTGGAAGAAACACAACGGAACAGAGCAAGGCTGACGAGACTGATACGACACAGGTGATCCAAAGGAAAAGGAGAGAAACCACAAAGACAGGAAATACACGGGACACAAGTGTGAGGGAACTTCAAAATAAAACAGGAAATAAACTAAAACCACAACCAAGATTGTGACCCAATAGGCCTACCCAAAGCCTTGTCTTTTGCCCAGCTGCAATTTGATTGTTTTACACATCACCATGAACAATGAGGATACCTTGAAGAGCACACTTTTGAAAGTCTGCCTTTTGAAGAGAAACATCTTGTTGCCCACCTGCTTTAAACCAAACCGCTGGTATTAAATAACCAGATTTAACGTGGGTCAGTTCTCCAGGACAACATGGCTAACTGCTTGTCAGAGAAGGTGTTGGTGTTGTGGTCTCCATGTGTGTGTTATTCAGATGGGAAGGAACATTTCAGCATCTCAGGCATCTTTCTGGGAGGATTATCAAAGACGGCAGCAACAGGACAACGCGGTGAGATGGACAGAGCAAACTGACAGCACAGAGAGATTCATTAAGCAGTACAACAGCAAGTTGAGGAGAACTAGTACGCTACCAGTCGGGTACCACCTCTTTGAAATATGTGAAAATAAGGAGTGAAATAATTGAAAACCCTAATCTGTGTAACAGATATGAAAACAATTAGGCCACTCTTTAGTGAAACTTTTCAGAGTAAATGTAAGCACTTTCTGAATATGTGTCATAAGTGTTACGGTTCCATACAGACTACCACCATTCCGTTTAGTCATGGAACCCTTTTGCTTTTCATTTCGGCCCCCGTGTCATCAGGTGAGAGCAGCCTATTAGGCATTTTCTGCATAATGAATGCCTAATAAGCAGTGAAACAATGAGTATGTTCATGTGGGTTAAGATGTTTTTTCCCCATAATATATTGCTGCAGTCCAGGTTGCTGAGTTCCATAAGTTCCCTTATGTTACACTGACAATTGGTAGAATCAGGTGAGTGGAGAGGCCTTATGGTCTTGTAATACTGTGATACAATATTATCACCACAATAAGAAAAATGGTGTAACAAATGATGCACATGTAAAGTGATATGCCCCTCCCCTATGTCCCAGTAATACAAAGCAAGGCCAATAAAGATTTTTTCCCAGTTTTGGATGGAAGACTTGACTGATCTGACCTTAATTTCTGTGAACATATATTTTACTTATGAATGCCGAATCTGTAAGCATGGGGAGAATTCGGGATCAGAAGTTTGTTGTGAGAGTATAATTGACCAATCAGGTGTAAACAATCTGTGTGGAGAGTAAAAGAGGCAGAATGCATTGGCTATCGCCTGACGATGACTTTGCTTTCTTTTGGCTAAAAAACTGTACAATGATTGTAAACTGGCAACTTGTGAAACAATCCAGTCATAGACATCATCTATATACCCGAAATGTTGGACGTAGCTCCCAGAGGCTAAATTGTCATCAACAAAGAAAAGTTTGACTCTCTATAGACTAATTGGCGTTATGTAGGGGGAATACACTTACCCGTTTAAAGTTTATTTGACGGATTCAGGGAATTAACCTTGAGCTTCTCAACGGAAAACTATAGGTAACTTCACGAAGACTATATCCATATTCTTACAATCTATTAGTAAAATATATGGAATGAATCATTAACACATTATACCTAGAACATAGAACAGTTTTGCCAAAGAAGCTGGAAAGTGCGTGACCTTGCATGCGTGACCTTGCATGCGTGACCTTGCATGCGTGAACTTGTGGATGCCACTATTCTCGATGGTTTACAATATGTAACGTGGCAGAATAAAACTAACCAGTTTGATGAACACACAGAGGTTTGTAGCCCGGAGCTAAATGTCCAATAATTTGTTGGTGGATCATTGTGCATTAATTTCCATCTTCAAAGGAGAGGCTACAGATACAGTGCACATGTCTGTCGTGCTGCCGTCAGATTGCAACTTAAATGAGCGCCGGAGTCTTAAAAGCAGCTGTGGATGACAGATACTGCTAACAATCACTCATTAATCTGCATAAACTAAATGGTTATAAAAATACCGTAATGCCTTTTGAAAGTTTAATGTGAGTGTAAATTCATGAAGTACAAAATGTTTTCTGTGTTTAAATGGATTGAAAAGAAAGTCACAGGAAACTGTTCTAAAGCCTTAGAAAACGATTGTAGGGCGGTAGAACAGTTTTAAAATGTCAATCTCGCGTGTGTATATTTATTCATTATAAAAAATGGACATTGATAATAAATAAAAAACTTTGAGAAGGTGTGATTAAGATTAAACAGAGAATACTGTGTCACATTTCTCTCTCTCTTTGCCACATGCTTCTTTCATCCCAATACATAAGTAAACTCGTTTCAACTTACGTCTACGACTATAAACCAAGAGCAGCTTTGAATGAGTGCTGAAATATTCAAATGTTGGTCAAAGCGCTAATGCAAAATGTGTGTTTGGTTGAAATTCAGCATTTCAGACTGTCTCCGAAAGTTGGAACGACTTATATGAGCTGGCAGGTCTAATTTGTTTTGAGTGGTCTGAGGCTGAATCAGCTCAACAAGCTATTCTAATTTCATATTAAGATAGCGCCATAAGCATGCAAATCTAAAAAATGCGGCAAAGACACCGTAGAATGCCTCGTGTGACTTCAAATGAAGCAATCACTCTCATCGACTGATGTTTTCCTTCTCTCCACCTTCTCTCAGAGTAGCTGTTAAATCCAGACTAAAGTCATTGTTTGAAGGAGTTTACTGAGAGCTTCACGCTTGAAGTTTACAGCCATGAAAATACGGAAATATTCATGGCGCACTGGCAATTTTGTCTCATTTAGAGATTTAGCCCAAGTAATGTATTTCAGTCATCTTCTGTAATGTATCACATTGGAATAAAATAATCGTACAATTTAATCTTACAATTTGCACACTTTTACGTGAAAATACATGTTTTGCCAAAGAGGTTGAAATGAAAATGATGCATGGACCTGTTTCCCCCCATAACCTGGTGTTCTATTTATTACAGACTAGTACCATACCTTGCCAGGCATATTCTATCAGTCTAGTATGACTTCATCAGGTTATTGATCTGCTCCTCAGTGGCGCCTGTCACAGAATCACTTGATTTATGGGCTAATGACTTATTTTTTGTGTCACAGCAACTTTCAACATGAACCAATAAAACAGCCCAACCCCAGCAGATGAACCACCCCCCCCCCCCCCCCCCCCCGGGATGATGGTAGTTACATTTAATGGAAAATGACAGTTTCTCAAGGACGATGATTTGGAGTGAAACTTGTCCGCCTTGCTGCTGGCTTTTGGAAGGCTATTCAGTGGTTATGTGTGGGTGTAAAGAGCTGCTCCGAGTGACCGCACTGCTGTGATTTCATCTGGTGTGCGGATGTTGGCTTCACAGAGGCCGTAGCTGAGCCAATGCTGTTCACTGACCACATGTTGAACAAGGGGGGAGTAACTGAAACATTGTACGAGGGCACAATAAGGGTATCAGTCATATTACGGTATCATTCACTGAGGAAATCAAAAGCCTAATATCCCTTTCTACTTTCTCTGAGATGGATTAAAATAGAATAAAACGTACATGGTCTACTATACATTGATGGGCAGCAACTAAACAGCTTTTACATTTTCCATGAGGGTTTGATTAATCATGGTTTGGGGGATGAGAGCTGCTTGCATCTCGGGATAGTTAACATGAGATCACTCTTTGGAGAGCAGAAAACACCAACAGCTCCGCTTGAGACAGGAAACTCAGCAAGCTCAGCGAGTGTTTCTGCTGAGTAGCAGGCTAAACTCTAAAAAGCTCCACGAGACAAGAGTGTCGTTTGAAACTGTACGGATGAAGATGAAGAGAAGAACATCCCAAAATATCAGGATGTGTATTTATGCAACTACTATTATAAATGTCAGAACTTAATTTATTACCAGCCGTGACGGTAGCACTTTCATCCCCTCAATGTGAGCCCGGGTTGGCATGCCGAAACTTTACGGTTATGTAGATGAGTTTAAAATGAATACAAAGATGGGTGGGGTCCGATCAGAGGCGCCGGAGTAGGGGGCTGTAAAGTGGGGAGGGGCCACCCACACTCCTGACCCGGATTGGCATGTGACTGGTGTAATCCAAGAAGTTTTCTAGTTTCACTTCTTTGAGTTTTGCGCAGTTTTCGCAGTACTTCAGACTGAGCATACCTTTTGAAATCTGCTACCCATCCTAAAACTTTGTGTCAGGTTTGGACTGTTGTGTACCTGAAAGCTTTGGTAATGGGTTGGGTCCCATTGTTTCCAACTGTTTTGCATTGACCTAATAAGCTACTTAATGATGAAGCAATGCAAATATCCATATTCTAAATGGGGATCAATTTGTTTTGAATTGTTGACTGAAAGAAACGGTCTGAAGCAGCTTGCTAGAGGGAGTCGGGACCATTGTCAAGCGAACCCTATAATGTGGTTTGACTACAATTAGAACATCATTTGACCAAATTGCAGGATGTGTGTGCACAGTAGACCAGTGCAGACCTAAGGTCAAAAAACTATTGGCATATTGACATCCCTCAGCAAATATATAGATGTTGTCAGTTCTGCATTGAAACCGAACTTGACTAAATAAAAAATACTATGGACTATGGCTTGTGAAAGCCCCCTAACAGGGCACAGGTTCAGGTTTTCGTGTTAGGTGGCTACACACGTGACTATAAACTTGTAAATAAATGGCGTGAAAACTGAGAAACACATTTGTATGAAAGCTTACCAATGTGATCAGTTTTGTTTGTCCTTTGGTGTAATGCGTTGACAGACAGGTTGACAGACGTGTGCATGCTCATATTGCTCCACGTGATTTCTAGGTATACACATTTCAAGCTGTTACCTCGTGCTGCTATTTGGGGCCACAACAGGCAGATATGCTGTTGTTTAACTTTAAACACCCCCTGAGGAGTGTTGGATTTCTGGCAGACCAATTGGTCTTCTTAATTGCAATTATCAATCGCTTTGCTGCTCTGTCTATCTTCATGGCTGTAGATGATCTCTTTCCTCTCTCAAAATGTATATCATCTGTTCTCTCATTGTTTTTTCTGTCAATTTGTCTACTTTTACTCATGTACCTTTAATCTTCCATCCATCACTAGAAGTCTTTTTTTCTCCAAGGCATCAGATGTATAATAACTTGAATAAAACAGCAGTAGCAGATACACCATTACAGGGTAATGTAGGACCTTCATCAGAGACAGAACTGTGGCCTCAATGATCTCTGTATGAGGTAAGAGCAGTCATATAATGCTACGTTTAATGGCATTTAGGTGGAAAATGATGGGACAACAACTCTTTGGACAGCTGCACAACCAGAAAATGTTTTTTCCAATTTAACATAATGCGCAATTTCGCATTTTCCAAACAATTTAACATAGGCGATAATCTTACTGGGCACATACCTGTTGTCTCCTCAACTTGTTAAACGTCTCAGTTCCGTTTCTATGCACAGGCAAATTGGAGAGCTTGTTCTGCTGAGCAAACCCAAGTTCATTGCGTTGTCCTGCAGACCAGGTACAATCCCTTCTGAATAACAACAAAGCAAAAAGCATCTCTATGATAAGCTAGCAGTGAGCCATATTTTCCTGGAGAAAACATCTTTGATTTTTTAGAGGGTGAGATTAAAAGAGTGATCCTTCTCTTGTGTGTTTGAGCTACATGACCTAGATTTATATAAATATTGGAAGCAGGGTGAAACAGGGTCATTCCAATGTTCCCAAGATGTAAATGGACATAATGGCAACATAGGACAAAGGGAACTATGTTGCCCCAACCCGTTCTCATTCCCAACTTGTCACTAATGGACAAGTTAAAATGGGTTCCCTGGGAACATAGAACCTGGGGAACCTAGGATCTTGGGAACATAGCATCCTAGGAACATAGGACTCTTGGAACACCAGTATCTGGGGACAAAGGAACCTGGAAACATAGAACCTTGAAAACAAAGTCCCTGGGAACATTAGACCTTGTGAACATTGGACCACGTGAAGATTGGACCTTGTGAACATGTGACCCGGTGAACATAGGAAACTGGAAGCATAGAACCTTGGAAACAAAGTCCCTGGGAACATTGGACCTTGTGAACATTGGAAACTGCAAACATAAAACCCTGGCAAAATAGGACCCGGGGAACATTAGGCCGAGGGAGCTTGGAAACACAGGACCCTGGGAAGATATAACCTTATGAACATAGGATCCTGGGAGCATAGGACTTTGGGAAGATAAGACCATGGGAACAAAGGAACGTGGGAATATATGACCCTGGGGACATGGGACCCAGGGAACATAGAACCATAGGAACATAAGACCTTGGTTCCGCACTGCAACGCTCATAATTCTGCCCTTCATGTTAGAGTGAGACAGAGCTATAGAGACAGCTGTATGAGTTGTGCAAGGAGGCATGACAACGTAGCATCATGACCCAATGATTTATTTAAAGCTGCAAAAACTAATTACTTCATTATTAACCATGGATCAAACGTGTTTGTGAAAGGGGTCACTTGCAGACAAACCCACACAAAATTGTGACTTTCATTCTGAAGTTCCCCTCAGTGAATAAGAGCTTTGAAGCACAGTCAGGTAATTGTCTTGGTTTTACAGCCCAGAAATGTTTGATTAATATACTGTTGGATTCACTCTCACTGCTCTCATCAGTCATCTTTAGACACAGAAACAGTTTACAGCCAGCAATCTCTGAGAAACCAACTGTCTGCTACCGGCGCAGCACCAATGGACGGCTAGTTAGCAACTAGCTGGTGAGCAAAGTGGAGCATTAGGCAGCTAAATAGCTAGAAACCAAAAACAGAGTTAAAAAAAGAGTGATTATTAGTATTTCAATTTGTCCGGTGGACACAAACACAACTACGAATGAATGCCAAAGTTTCTCTCTGCTATTTTCATGTGTAAATGTGGACCCAAGCAACCAAAACCCAAACATGTATCAATACAGTAATAATAACACTTCTACATATTAATTACTATAAACCCTGTAAAGGGTTTATATATTTCAACATTATTCCTGCCACCGGTTTGCATAGTATTTTAGCCAGTTATTGTGTCAGCATGTTGTCCTCACTGTTTATTGTATACAAATTGATAAGGTTCATGTGTGTCATACAGTATATATTTAGCTGATTCCTTTTTCTTCTTTTTTTACAACAAATACAAAATGTGTCAAATGTGTGTAAAAATGTATTGCCTGACAGCTTAATATTAACTTTGGAAAAAGGAATTAAATATTCAGACTTTCAGGAACCTTTAATTTAAATAATTAAGCTGACAAGTATTAACCTTAGTATACAGCTCTTGGAAAGATTTTACCTTTCACTCATGTATCCATCTCGACAGCAGTAATGGTGTGTATGGATGGAACTGAGCTTCTACAAAGTAATGAGAGGTAATTAACTGATTGTTTCAGCCCTCCGTTGAAGCTTCATGATGCTTATACCAAGTGAAAAATTACAATCCAAGATGCCATGTTTTAGGGCTGCACCATTACATCAAATGGAAATCATCTAGATGTCTCGTGCATTTTTTGCGTATGTGTCTCCCTCACAATTATGTTAGACATATCTGATATGTTTTCAAAGTTTGGGATCCCTACTAGAATTTAAAACAACATCTGCGAGTTTGAATGAAACTTGCAAGACAGAACCGCCTTGAATCTAGTTTGTATTTGGAGGTCACATTGTAAGTTTCTTAACTTTTCAGTTTTCATTTTCTGCATAGTCTTGTTGTATATCTTATGGTTTTATGTTGTTTGTTTTTTCCCCACTTGCTTTCAGACACATTTTCATTGAACTTGCACAACATAACATTAATATTCTGTTCAAAAGGTCACGTATCTGCAAATCTCAAGTATTCAAATAGGTTTACTGGTACTTAAGGTCAATTTAAAAAACATATCATATCATTAACATTTGAATGTGACAACTATTATGACAATATAATCTGATTTTGTAAACATCCCTCACAAAGTAGCTATTTGTCTCATTTGGACAATAAATTACAATCAGTTATTACAAGCAATTTGCAGATGCCTGTCATAAAAACATCTAATGTATTTTCAGCAAGTTTGAGAATTGTTCTCGTTTAAAACATTTAGGGAGATTAAACACCATTAGGCTGAACAGTCCATGTCTTTCCTCTATCCTTCAGATTCATTTTCATGTCGTTAAACTTATTTTCCTAAAGAGAACTGCTCATGTCTGTGGTATGACAATTCATAGACAACAATAAAAAAATCATAATGATTATTACTTGGGCAGATATTCTTGGTATGAATTTCTTTCCTCAAGACATTAATGCAGCTACATTGCTCCCTAACAGGCATCTACCAAAGTTACATCAGAATCGAGTCGGAAACGGCGCCCTAAGCAAGGCTATGCTGAGTTCAAGGCTGGTCAAGGTAATTTACTGGATAACTTTGCAAGCTCCAGTCACGTTGATTAGTGGCTTTCATGTGAGGGATTTCTGGTGCCCACAGACATTAAACTGATTGAAGACATTCGGCGACTCAAACTTGCCATTTGAAAGATCTCTTTTAGACTGTTGCCTCTTTCTCAAGCTTTGGATGTCTTTTTAATTCCCATTATGAGATCCTTGTGAGCATTAGCATTCTTATTCCCGAGAGCAGTGCTGGGAGCAGTTCAAACCACAGGAATAAAAATATCAGAAATATATAAAACCGTCCCCTCTGACCAATTTGTCGTGCCCAACTCCTAACTGCTCTAGGCTTTTCTAGAAATGTCATGTAGTGTGATAAGCTTACCTCCATAATGAACTCTCAGTCACACTGTTGAGGTTGAAGTCAAAGAGTTTGGTCAGCATCAAAATCACCTGCAGAAAAAGACAAGTACAGTCAATACACAGGCCTATCGCTCAGATGTCTGCTGAGCAAGTTAAACCGTTCAATGCCGGAATCGACTGTCCAACAGCAAAACACCCTTGTATTCATCAAGGTAGTTTGGTCTTTCAAAAACCTTTCTCCTATAAAGTAATTGTCAGACAAAACCATTGATTGCTTTAAAATATGTCTGCATCATTTTTTAAGGAGTGGTCATCACTCTATTTAGACCCCAGAAATGTTTTGGGGTATATTGATCATTTCTGCAAACCATGGATACTTTGAATATCAACGTCTCTGAACCAGAAATATGTTGCATGAATACCTTTTGCATCAGCCTCGTATCACACTTGCAGAAACACACAATGACACAAGTTTAAAATTGTGAACAGATAATGTTAGGTTTAGGAAACAAAACTACTTGGTTCATTTAAAATAATATAACAACTAGCTACCGTGAATACGTAACAGCCACCCTTAGTGGACGTTAATTCAATTCAATTCAATTCAGTTTATTTTGTATAGCCCAATATCACAAATTACAAATTTGCCTCAGAGGGCTTTACAATCTGTACACATACGACATCCTTGTCCCAGGACCTCACATCGGATCAGGAAAAACTCCCCAAAAATAACCTTTGACAGGGAAAAAAGGGAAGAAACCTTCAGGAGAGCAAAAGAGGAGGATCCCTCTCCCCGGATGGACAATAAGCATTACATCGTAACATAACGACTGTAAACTCAATGTTCACTTTTGTAGTAGTTTTTCCTGGCCTCCAAACAGGGATCTCAATATTTCCGGCCCCAAATTTCAAAACCAAATGGTTCAGGACTAGTTATCGTCTTACTTTGGAAACGGCTGTATGCCCTGGTGTATATTTGGATAGCTTTTCTCCCATTAACCTAGACCAATTGTCCTCAACGGTTTCTACTTCTAAACCGTCTACCTGTCTCTTGGACCCCATCCCAACGAGGCTGCTTAAAGACGTGTTGCCTTTAATTAGCACCTCTCTGCTGGATATTGTTAATGTGTCTTTGCTAACAGGCCATGTACCACATTCCTTCAAAGTAGCTGTAATTAAACCTCTCCTGAAAAAGCCCACTCTTAATCCAGAGGTGTTGGCTAACTACAGACCAATCTCTAACCTTCCCTTCCTCTCTAAGATCCTTGAGAAAGTAGTCGCAAATCAGTTGTGCGACTTCCTACATCAGAATAGTTTATTTGAGGAGTTTCAGTCAGGATTTAGAAAACATCACAGCACAGAGACAGCACTGGTGAAAATTACAAATGACCTCCTAATTGCATCAGATAAAGGACTCATCTCCGTACTGGTATTATTAGACCTTAGTGCTGCGTTCGACACCATTGATCATGACATCCTATTACAGAGACTGGATCAGTCGATTGGCATTTCAGGTACCGCACTAAGTTGGTTTAAATCCTATTTATCAGATCGATCTCAATTTGTATTTGTAAACGATGAAGCCTCAATGACCACCAACGTTAATCACGGAGTTCCACAAGGTTCTGTGCTTGGACCAAATTTATTTACCTTATATATGCTTCCTTTGGGCAATATTATCAGGAAACACTGCATGAACTTTCATTGCTATGCAGACGATACTCAATTATATCTATTGATCAAACCAGAGGAGACCAACCAGCTCGCTAAAATTCAAGAATGTCTTAAAGACATAAAAACATGGATGACCTGCAACTTCCTGATGTTAAACTCAGACAAAACTGAAGTTATTTTACTCGGCCCTGAACACCTCAGAGATCAATTATCTGGTGATGTGGTTTCTGTAGATGGCATTTCCCTGGCATCCAACACCACTGTAAAGAATCTCGGCGTTATCTTTGACCGAGACTTGTCCTTTAACTCCCATGTTAAGCAAATCTCAAGGATTGCATTTTTTCATCTACGTAACATTTCAAAAATCAGGCACATCTTGTCTCAAAAAGATGCAGAAAAGCTGGTTCACCCGTTTGTTACTTCCAGACTAGATTACTGCAACTCCTTATTATCAGGCTGCTCTAATAAGTCTCTTAAATCCCTCCAGTTGATCCAGAATGCTGCAGCTCGTGTACTCACAAAAACTAAGAAAAGAGATCACATTACTCTTGTATTAGCTGCGCTGCACTGGCTCCCTGTAAAATCAAGAATCACATTTAAAATTCTTCTCCTCACCTACAAAGCCTTGATTGGTGATGCACCATCATATCTTAAGGAGCTTGTAGTACCATATTGCCCCACTAGAGAGCTGCGCTCACTAAATGTGGGGCTACTTGTGGTTCCTAGAGTCCTAAAAAGTAGGATGGGAGCAAGAGCCTTCAGTTATCAAGCTCCTCTTTTATGGAACCAGCTTTCACTTTCAGTCCGGGAGGCAGACACAGTCACCTCATTCAAGAATAGACTTAAGACTTTCCTCTTTAATAGTGCTTATAGTTAGGGCTGAATCAGGTTTACCCTGGTCGAGCCCCTTGATATGCTGCTATAGGCTTATAGGCTGCTGGGGGATGTTTTAGGATACACTGAGCACCTATCTCCTCTTCTCTCTCTACTTATGGATGAATTTACATCTCTCCATTGCACCTTATTAACTCTGCTTCCTCCCCGGAGTCGTTGTGACTTCACGTCTCAGAGGGTCCATTGGACCTGGAGGTGTCTGATGCCTGGTGAACCGGCCTCCCGCGTTGGCCCTGCTGATGCCCCGCCCCCTCCTCTCTACCTCCTTCTGTTTCATGGATTGGAGTTCCATTCATACATTGTCATATTCATGTAATGTGTTTATGTAACTTTGTAAATGCTGTTCATTCTGTACACATGACATCTATTGCATCTGTCCATCCGGGGAGAGGGATCCTCCTCTGTTGCTCTCCTGAAGGTTTCTTCCCTTTTTTCCTTGTGAAAGGTTATTTTTGGGGAGTTTTTCCTGATCCAATGTGAGGTCCTGGGACAGGGATGTCGTATGTGTACAGATTGTAAAGCCCTCTGAGGCAAATTTATAATTTGTGATATTGGGCTGTACAAAATAAACTGAATTGAATTGAATTGAACTCTATGGTTATGTGTTTCAATGGTCAGTTTTCTGTCCAAATGTTTCCTGAAAAAATGCAAATCTGAATGTCCATTTCCATCCACTACTGTTATGTAAATATTAGAGTTTATACATTAGCATGGTGCCGCTGGCACTGCAGAATAAGGGGCCAGGACATGTTTTTAAAAAGCCTAAATCACATCAGAACAGTTGAGCGAGAGATTCTTTTTTATTTATGGTTAATACGTTTGTGACAGATGCAATATACATAGACAAACTGAACACATCTATACGATGCAAGTATCACAGTGTTCATATGCTAATTTGCAACACCTGTCCCTAGAAGGAGTTTTATGAAACTAGGAGAGACATTTAGGTAAAAAAAAAGGATACGGCGAGATTCAGTAAAGCAAACGTTACGATCATTACATTTAAGAGACACGAGTACAGGTGTGTTGCTAAATTAGCTTAATTTATGTGCTCGCTCCCTTAAGAGGGATTTCAACAAGTTCCAAGACTTTGTTCCTTCCATAGAACAAGCTGTCTGAGCAAAGGACTCTTTGCAGAATGGAACCTTACAGTTCCCACTTGAAGCTGCTCTGGTGGATCTGATGCAGCTGTGTAATCTCTTGATTGTATTTATTTAAAGATTTAATAAAAACACACAATGTTGGGGAGATTTTCAAGGCCCAATTGTAAAGATCCGTAATGGATCTAAATGTGGACTGTTGGCCTGGGACCAGGCAGCCGAACCAGTGGACAAAATATTCATTTATGCACTTTATGATTATTTGTCAGTATCAGCCTTCCACCTCAGTCAATCATAAAGATTTTCTTTTTTTTCCAATCTCACTCAATGTCTCCCGCCTCGGGATGAACGCGAAGATATAAGATGCTGCAGTTCAAAATACAACCAAACACCAAAGACCAAGACTTTGAGGGGTTGAGACCAAGTCAAGACAAAGACCAGAGCACTGCTAGTCCCACACTTAGATACACGTTTGATGAAATGTGGAACGTGCAAACCAAACCATAAGCACTCCTCAAACTGATCTGATGGATCCACATTCCCATAAAAACACCCAGAGACAAGTAATGAAGACTTCTCTCACCTCTTCTAGTGCAATGTCTACTGTACATGTGTGCATGTATGAGTGTACCATGAGAAACGTCAGGAAATCAGAAGGTGTTGCAGAGGGAATTATCTTTGGTTTTCTGTGATCAATCCCAGTAATGTTACAAATAACTGTGACAATACACAAGCTAGAGACGTCGAACAAGACCAGACCTTCAAAGATAAATACCAAGGCCAATATGGAGTACTGCAACACAGCCTGTATATATAACATAAATAACACTTAATATCTCTAGAAATCTGAGTAAACTCACTCAGATTCGATCTGCCATTGAATCAAAAATCTGAGAATTACCTGTAAATCGCAAGAAAATAGTGTTGCAACTTTGGCAGTACTGCTGCCCGGCGTTGGCGTCCTTTTCCTGTTGTGGGTCTATTGACGCCCCCCTCTATTTAGATCAGGTCTAACGGTCCCCAGGTCCATTTTGGTTTGGCGGTATTTCTGGGGAACTTGCTATGCACACACAGTTTGGGTTGAAGACCTGTCGTTTGAAGGTAGACTGACCAGTTGGCTTAGATTAGCTTAGTTTACCTTAGCTCACTGATATTTTTAGGATCAATTAGCCTTCACGCAAAGGAAAAATACGTATTCTTACAATATTCTGATGTCTCTGAGTTTTAATGTTGTTGTACATTTTGTGTGATTTGACTTTGTTAGCTGGATGTGTTGTAGAAGGAGAGTTGCCATATGGAAGCTCTAACTGCCATTCCACTGCTCTTTTAAAACCATGAAAATGTTTCTCTTATTATATACCTTAATTAGTTGTTTAATTTCATTACAACACTGTGCAAAACGAGGTTTCAGCGTTTCTCTTTGCCAGAATGAAAGTCCCCACAAGGCGTCTACACCTACTCCACTCTGTGAGCTTCTGAAAGCTCAAATGACATCTTGCCATGTGATCCCCAACTAATTGTTTCAAACTCATTACTTTATTATATCAAATTGATTCTAAACACTCCACTGTAAATATCCCTTATGCCGTTAACACCCTCAAGGTGCACGGGATGAGGGAAAGTGGGTCAGCCAAAGTCTTGAGGGAAAAACAGAAGCAGAAACATCACATTCTGCTTCGAGCGTAGCAGAAGTAAAGCAGCATGGAATCTCACAATCTATTTACTTTGTGACTGGAGGTGTATATGAAAAGAATAAAGAAGAAGAAGAAGAAGAAGAAGAAGAAGAAGAAGAAGAAGAAGAAGAAGAAGAAGAGGCAAATACATCTTAACAGGCAATGCTGCAGATTGAGTTCGATAGTCCTTTTGAACAGTTGTGTACTGCTCTTATATCTCTTGCTCATGAATGATGCTTCATTTTGATAACACTGTGTAAAAATCCCCAGAGATATGTTGTTGTGACTTTGACAGTTATCTGATGAGCCCATATGCATTGTGGATAACTTGCAGCACAATGGTCTGGTGATACGGCGTGGGCGAAGAGAAGCTGCCAATGGAGAAACATCTGTTCCCATAATGCATCGCTTGTGATGTGCCTCTCTAGCCTTATCTCTCCATCTTTGCCATCGGGGGAAGTGGCTTTATGTACAAGGCAGACGATGCGCGCCCATATTTCCCAGTGCATGGAGTGAAATAAACAACCGGAGTCCATACATTTTGTACTTGTTGCCTTGAAGTTGTGCGCCGCGCTGTGCACAACTATCCAACTGTTTCCCTTTGGCCCTGGCTGCCTTTTGATACCCCCGCTGCCTGTTATCGAGGCTGCAGCCCAGCCACTGGATGACTTGTGTGACTTTGAGAAACAGTTCCACCACAGTGGGGTTCCGGTGAGTACAAGCAAAACAGATGCACATCGCGAGGTTGGGGCTCATGTGATAAAGCGTATTAACATCTGCAGCCCTGAGAAACACTCGGAATGTGCGGTGCAGTCGTCCGGCGGGCGGGTGGCGGGGTTTTGAAGTATTGTTGAGGCGCGTGTTGTTGAAAATAACCACGCGTACTAAAAAAGGGCATTACGAGTGATTTAGGAAGGAGCTGGGCCTTTTCAGTGTGGGGACGTTTATTCTGGGGAATGAATAACCTTAAATGTCCAGACTAGACCTTTGCATGCTAATGACTGACCAAGTCTGTTTAGCTGCCCAGCTGGAGGCTGAATTCACACTCGCACCACGCAGATTCTCCTTCTCTGTATCCCCTCGCTTTCTTTTTAGAGAGAGAGAGAGAGAGAGGTGGGGGTGCAGAAGGTGAGGGTAATGGTGCAATAGTGTTCTTTTGAGTCATTCTGCGTGTGTTTGTGAATCAGCATATCCATCGGGGTGAAGGTGAGGGAGCAGTTTTTACAACCCTTCACGGCCTCTATCTGTGTGTGTCTGTGTGTGTGTGTGTGTGTGTGTGTCTGTCTGTGTGTGCGCGCTTGGAGAGGCGTTGCTCTGGCTCCGGATTCTGAAGAAGGTCCTCTGAAAGGCCGAAGTATGCGCCGGGTGACTTGGCTTCATTAGTTGAAGGGCAGTGTGCGTACGGGCCCTTCTGTCTGCCACATATGGAGACTATGTCGGCAGTCGGCAGTGAGGGATTCGGTCAGTTGGGCTCCCACTGGAAAGTGCATATGCTCCATCACCGACCGTGCCAATTAGGCCTGTGGGCTTGTCCTCCTGTAAATACTTTGATGGACAGACACAGCGTGGAGATGTGCAGAGGAGCATGAAGGCATCAGAAGGAGGCTGTGGCTGTGTGTTAGTTTGAGCAAAGAGATGCAGTGATTAACAGATGCTTGAAAACACTGCAACCCGGTGCAGTTCCAGTCTGTAGACGCGTGCCGTACTGCTGTCCCTGATTGTACAGCGCGACCCACAACGTGTTATTATGGACCAGACGAGAGAAGATGGCATCATAGATGTCTGTGCCGCAAACAACAGCCAGAATGATGCAACGTGTCTGCCGTGGAGTCAAAGGCATCTGACATGGAACAGCAGCTTCAGCCGTGCCTGCTCCGCTCAAGATAACAAGAGGAGCACACAGCAAGGACAATTGTTCACTTCGTGACAAGTTTCTGAAGAAAAAGTTAAAGCTGTGACTTTCTCCACATTCCAACTACAGCAAAGATGTCATGCATAACGTTGTTTCACCCCATTGTTGTTGGTGCGGACGCACAACACAAAAACTAAGAGCCTCCGCTCTCGTCCGTCCTCGGAACCAGAGGCTCAAAAAAAGTTACCTGGCTCACTGCGCGTCGCAGCGGCTTGAAGTTGCTGTGGTGGAAAAGGCTCATCTCATCAGTACGATGGTTATTAACAATGAAACAATATACATGTTAGATTATATGATCCCTTAGATGAAAATACAACATTCCACTATGTAATGTGTATTATCTTTTATTAATAGTGCAACTTGGATTAATCAATTTGCTACACAAGTCCATGTCGTAGCAAAACTGACTGTGACTCCTCGGATGAGGAATTATTTTGATCGCTATGATATTCATGAAATCATTTTGAAACCAACACATTCTGACCAGTGGTCATGATGTCTAACAGGAGGAAGAGCAGAGCAGCTGACCCTGGTGTCCCATGTCAGTGTTTGTCAGACCGCTATTAAAATGATAAGGTTGTTTATGATTGAGGCACCTTCACAAATGGTTATGTCATTATTTACTCCTGTTCCAACAGCTTCTGTGCGCTGAACGCAGCTTTAAAGTGCGGCCTTGTTTCAGGACTACAACAACAAAGAAAAAACGTGTGTTCACACAATTATTAAGAACACACTATGTGTGGTTTTTATTCTTCATTTTTTTTCAGACCATAATTATTCCATTAAATGGGATCCATCATTTGTTAAAAACAAACAAACACGATTTTGATCAATTGATGTGTTGCACATGATTTTGAAGGGATAACACCTCTTGGAAGTTGTTTGGAAGCTTTCCAAATGCAGAAAGAAAACGATGTTCGCCATGCGAAGGGAAGCCTGCGCTCCGGGAGGGGATCAGTAACTACTGTGTCTGTGCAACGCTTTAGGTGTTTAAAATATCTCCCCATTATTTATTTTTAATCAAAAGTATGCCTTTGCTGCTAGCAAACACTGTTATCTGCTATACTGCTTGATAATTGTCCTTGGATGGAGGAGAGAAAATATCATCGTGAATCAAAATACCCAAACATGCGTATACAAACAACGCTTACCATTTCCTGGGGCATCAAAAAGCAGAATAAACAAATATGAAATGCAGAAATATTAGCACACATTCTGAGGCTCCCAGAACAGGGAAATGTGTTGTGTTCACGTTCTGCAAGTTATTACGGACTATTGGTTTTTCGCACATCTCATATTTTGTAATCACGTGAGACCAGATTCCTCCAGGGGACGCGTCCTTCATTTTTCTTTGCACCATTTCATTACAGGGAAGACGAACAGAATGATCCGAGCACGGAAGATGACGAGGAACACAAAAACAGAGTCTCTCACCCACAGATGGAACTGTTTTGCGGTTTATTCTAAATCAATTAATTCATTCCGTATTGATGAGGGGAAACACACTGCAATACACACACATAATGATGTAAACAAGTTGTACCTGCCGACATTGCCGAATACCTCAAACTGTCAGGCTCACGAGGATCATTCGTCTCTGTGGATTAACCTGTCACATCTTCCTTTGGAAGATTCACTACTTGTGCCTATCGCTAATATAGAAGTGAAATATACCTGGGAAACAGGTTTCCTGGATGCATGTCACATATCTAAAGATAATATGTCTATATCGGGATCAAAATTGATCAAGCCTGTCGGAGGTGTGTGTCCCAGGGAGGTTATATATATGCCTCCCTGGGCAGCGATGTGGGCTGCTTATTAGCCAGCAAATGATGGGTCTTCAGTGGCCTCATTGAGCCTGATCTCACTCAGTGTTCATTACAACCAGAGAGTCTCAAGCGGAGCAGGATTTAAACATGCTCTACGTCGTCTCATAATCAAAAATATCGTTCCTTCGATTTTTTTTTCTCTTCTCGAGATGGAAAGAAAAGATTTTCTATTTTTGATTCCGTTGGAGCAGATTATTTTTGGAAGCGTGATGTTTGCAGAGGTGCACATGGAATACTGAGGGAGCTGAGCTTTTGTGACTATCTGCAGTTTCATGTGCTGCTCGTTTGATCCATGCAGACCTGTCACCTTTGTTTTCTTTGTCTTTTGATGATGAGGATGATGCGGTCTCAAAGTTCCCGGTAACTATTTCCCATGATCTTTAGCTATTTGCTGCTCCTAATTGGTTGTTAACCCACTGTGGATTCAGTTTATGACAATGATTGCGGTTAAGGAGCTGATCTCTCATGTGTGGTGTCGCAAATGTATTTTAAAAAACAAGAAGGCTTAAGGAAGACATGAAGGCGATGTTTACTGGTAAGAACTATTACAACTATGCAGATACATTATTAAATGTACATTATGATAACACATCATATGGTTTTTGGAACGTGACATGGTATGATAGCACTACAAAGTCTCCTCTTCATTGAGTTCAAGAGTTTACTACTGCATTATTTATGTACAAGAGAGAAAACTGCAGATGTGTATGAAGTGCCATATTTTCATACTTTCTCTCACATGCCTTTATTTTAACTTCCTTTACACAGTAAAGCTGTACAATATGTTTCACCTTCATTATATATATATATATATATATACACACAAACACATAATTATACATACACATATAAATATATATATATATATACACACACACACACACACACACAAACATACAAACATACATACATAAACACACACTTATACATACACTTCTCGTGTTGACGCTCACACGTATGTATGGACTTGTACACATACTGCTAAATGATTAGCAGCTATATAAATCTCCCCAAATATCCATCTCTACTTTAAGCTGCCAGAGTCGGGGACGAGTGAGGGACCCAGTGTGCAGGGGGGGGACGGGCCAAGTGCAGCTAGACTTGTGGAGAGCAGTCACAAACACACGAGGACGTGCTGACGGATCTGATGCTGGTGTGTGTGAGGATATTCAGTTAAAAGAGATCCTCATTGTTAACTGAGAGGTTTGCTGGAAGGGATGTAATGGAGCCCGATGTGTTTTATGATGAGTCAGCACTGTGCCAGATGCCATTTCAAAAAGCAGCCTTTCAAATGCTAGTCTTTGGCTAAATATCTTGTAAACAAGCTTAGTTATGGTGTTTGATGTCAATTCAAATCAGATTGCCTTTTTAGTTTAGAGGGTATGATTTACATTTTTGTTCACATTTATTCTTATAATTTTCCATCTTAAATCTTACTCATTGCCAGTGTTTTGGTATGCGTTGTAAAAAGAAAACAAATACAATCATAAGTAATGAGATACAAATTACACACCAAAGTATAGTTTACATTTTGTACTGCCGTGTCATTTGCAAGTAGCTTCATTGTTAAAATAAATGTTTTATACTTTATATAATATTGTCTTGGCATGTGCTAATTCTATGCAGTGAACACACCAGTCATAATGTTGTTTTCATCAAAACTCCATTCTTCACCAACTTTTTTATTTTTAGTATATTTGAATAGCGGATGTGAAGAGTGGTTCATATGGATTTTCAAAGTGCTAAATATTCTGAAAAGTAAATGATACACATAAAAAAAAGAAATTGAAAAAATTTGTGTGGTGAGTTGTTTAAAAGGGAATTGAGTTTCTTTGTACTGTTCAGCAAAATTGTCTGAAAAACCAACCAAAATATGTGTTATCCTGCCCAAATAGTTCAGGGCAAACAGAACCATGTCGGATGCATGTCAGTTATGTCCTCTCGCCTCCATCTGTCTTCACATCAGATCATGATCCTTTAAAACTTTTTCAATTAAACATGCAGGTGGTGTTTCGTGTCCTTCCGTGTGAGAGAGACCCAGACTGTTTGCATGTGAGGGCAAAGTCTGTGGAAGGAGGATGCCATGATTAAAATATGGATTTATCGTATACGTGTACTTGCCTGTCAAAAACCTTCCCAGCTCTAACAGAGTGTTATGTCTATATATAATTTATATTTAGGTGATAAATCACTGTTTAGTGCTTTGTCATAACGGGGAGATAACACTTGACACAATTATTGAAAAGAAATTCATGAACACCTGCTGATAACAGACACAGCATCACTCCAAGTGTGTTATGAGCTCCTGCACTGAATTAAAAGAGAGACAACAACCTTCTTTAACTTGGAAACTGGGTTACTCACCTAGTAAATGAAATCCTGTTCCAGACAAATATCTTCTCCCTATTGTGATCATTGGAAGGAACGGACTGAAAATATGAATTTTAAAAATCCTATTTAGCTGTTTCGCAAGGATGTTTTTCAAAATCAGTGGTAAATAAAAAGCATGGACCCAAGTGCTGCTTGCAGACGCTCAAGGCACTGCGTTCCCCCGGAGATAGATGTGTTCCTCCCTGAGCACTGCCGTAAAGTAGAAGCATGTCACGGAGAGAGGCTGCTGGAAACTTTGAAGTACATTCTGGAAATCTGGGAAATCTCCAACACATCATCGTGTCAGCGAGATGGAACCAGAGGAATCGCGCTGCCGGTGTCGATTCATTACTCAAATTGGCGTTGTCAGGAGAACCTCTGGTTGGCTAATTGTTTAATAGGCCTATAAAGTAAATGTGTGATGACTTCATCCAGCAACGATGCTGCGGTAACAAAAGAAAAAGAATAATGTGTCAACTTTCTCAAACAGAATTAAGCCTCATTGATTTTGCTTAATTTCATCCAGTTCGGACGCTTTAGGGCTGAGTAGCTGTGGCCCAAGGCGATGCTTGATTAAAAGAAGCCCCCTTAGGACCCCCCTGAAGAGCAAACCGATGGTGGTAACTAACAAGCTCTTATGTTTCCCCACCATCTCTCCCTTTGTTCCCATTATTCTGATTAAAGATTCCCTATTCTCACCATTTGCATTTGATTAAAGGTGATTAGACAAGTCTGTGATGAAAGAAGAAGCACTCCTTCAGAACGGCCAACCTTGCCTGCGCTAATCAACACAGACAACAATGCAACACTGACATTGACCCTCTTTTGTTTTTTCCCTACTTCTCATTCTATGTTATCAAAGCGCCGTGTACATTGCCCTTGCTACTATTAAAGATGTAACTCACTCGCGTGGGATGTCTGTGTTAAGGGAGACTGGCAGCGTTCAAAGTGATCGGCGAGATCGACAATGAGAGAGATGATAACACAAAAGATGGACATGCTTTTACAAGAATGAGGAGTTGTTGTAGTACAGGAATGAAAGCTGCGATCGCACAGGTCGTGACCTTGTTCCAACGCAGTGATAATGAGATGATCAGTTGTCAGATCAGGTCTTGTGTGTGCTGCAGCTGTTGATTTGAAACACAGATACAGCTTTTAAGGTCAAAACCAAACTGTTAGTTACCAGTAATTGAGTTGCCGTTGGCATTTTATATATGTCCTCATGACACCAGTCCTGACCAAGAATTCAACCCAGCCCACACTGGAAGTCGTTCAAGGCTTCGGCTGCTGAGTGCATGTACAAGCTGAGGCAGAAGGCATGCCGGCTCCCCTATTAGAGCAATACATCCAAGGACAAATGAGCAAGCTTGGCAGGACTGAGAGAGAAAGGAAAGCAGGCAAATTAGAGGAATTGAGTTGTTTCTCTCTTTAAGTATCTGTAGAAGCTCAGTGACTTCCAACTACAGGATCCATTTGCACACGGGGGTGTCAGAACCATTGATCTGAATGGCTGTCATTACCTGCACATTAATAAAGACGACGCGTGTAAACATGATCAATGTCCTTCTGCTGTTTTGCGTCAGCATGGCGTAAAAGGAACAGGCCCTACAGAGAACCTCAGGTCAATGCAACGGATGAGCTTCTCCCACTGCTCTCATTTCATGGGGGATACCACATTGGTCCTCACCGCCCAAGGTGGCTATAATCCTTAAGATAAATATGATACGTCTGATACGTCTATGATAAGTCGGCCTTTAAAGCCATGATCACGGACTTGCTGAAAGACCAATGCAGCTGTTTCTCAGGCTGTTAGCATGTTGGTTTCTCGGCTCCGTGGCACTTTTTAACCCCGTTTATATATTTATTTATTTTCCTCTCCTTTCCCTCAAGAGGTTTCGCCTCTTGTCAGGCCGCAGTTGTAAATAAGAATTTGTTCTTAATCTGTTTCGCCTGGCTAAATAAAGGTTAAATAAAAAATAATAAATAAATTAACAATTTTCAGCAATTGAATGTAAAGTGTTTGGAATACTATGTCTGTAGTTCTACAGAAGCGCAGTGCAGGTATACGTCATCAAAAAGTCTGATTTGGTTACATTTTTAAACTATATGCAGATTCATAAATCTGGTAGCTCCTTCTGAGTGCTGAGTTTTTGAGCATTCATTACTGTTCCTGATTTTGTGTTATAGAGTCTAGGGAACTCAAGATGTTCTTCCATCCCCCTCTACCTTCTGGCTACAACACGCATACAGTTTGTATCATCTTTGTTGCACTTGAAGAGGTTAGCAGCAAGTGAGGTCGAAGATTAAATTATTTGACCTCTAAGCACAGCGGTTGGGGGCAATTTCAAGGAGTGTGCCGCTCCATGGGCAGCACTTCTGCCACTCCCCCTCTCCCCATGGGGAAACAATGGCCCCGCCAGCGCAGAGTGGTTCTACAGCTGGTCCTGTGAGCCACGTTCACAAGACCAGCTCAGCCTGACTATCAAAAAAAAACACATCCGGTTTTTCTTGTATGTGATTCCATTTAGAGGAAAATACTACATGTTTGCAGTTTTAACACTAAAGTTCTTATCATACCGATTCCTATAATGCGTGTTTGTTTGTTCAGATTTGACTGAGTTATGACTATTAGGAAGGGATGCAAGTAGACAGAAATACTTCAATATTAAGCTTATTATGCACCCAAACGTAATGCTGACCTCCAGTGTCACACGTATACACTACAATGAAATGATTTGAGTTAATAATGAGTTTGAAGCTACCAAAACAAATTCCTATCAAAAAATAACTCAAAGGAAATGAAATGTGATGATGTATGTAAGGAAGCCTCCTGGTCGACAAGAGAGAGTGATTGATTGATGACCTGCTTCTGCCAGCCGCTTTATAGTTTTTAATGGTATTCCTAACACCATCCAATTACTTACTGTGGTATCATTGGAGCTTGCACCGCCGAATGGACGCCATTGGAAATTTCAAACTGGACTTGTGCCAAGTTAATGAATAAATTAATAAGTGGTTGCCTAGAAGGGGAATGTGGAGTCCATTGCAATACGTAGAGCGCAGAAGACTCCAAATACACCTCTGCCATGGACAGCGTTAAACCGCTGAATTGTTGGGAAACCATTACTTTACACTTACAAGTATATTTCTTGCTTACTGTGGCTTCATATAGCCGCAAAACCTTTAAAGGCTCAGCTCAACTTTGCTCACAAGAGAATAGTTGAGTGAACCAGAGGATTCTCTGTGGTGGGGGGGGAGTCCTCAGGAATCCTCCATGCAGATTATGGACAGAGCCATTACCAGCTGTATGAGTAGCCCTACGTTTTTATCTATAATGACTGATTGAACAACTCCTAAGATCCACAATAAAACTAAGAATCTGACCTTATATCACATGTTTAATGTTTGATAGCAAAGGGGAGGACTTAATGGATGAGTTTGGACCAAATCTGTTATGGACTGTCTGTAAAATGACTAAATGCTCCAGACAAGATAATGTGCCTTAGTCTGACTAATGCATTCGATTTGTAGCCACAGAGCCGTCAGTTCCCATACAGACTTGATGAAATGAAACTTATCCAGACTACGATCAAATCAGAAAGTGAATCTGTGAAAGGTCATCGCCTAATTTTTAAAAAAATAGTTATGAGCAGATTGATTTGTGGGCTTTGACAATACCCTGGTAAATCTGCACATTTCTGCTGAGTAAATGACATTTTCAAATGTTCTCCATGGTTAGAGAATTATGAATGCAGTAGCTTTATACTTCAGCCTCAGCACATGTATTCAGTGAAATGTAATTACTGTTGTGTATCCAGGAGATATTGTGATTAGAAAAGGATGTACAAGTGCCAAAAGGAGTAAGGGCCTGGCTCAACCTTCAAATTATTTCCTTTTCTCGCCAAATTTGCTTGATCAGCATTTGCGTATAATCTGCAAGATCAATTTCACTGTGTGTATATTTACCTTCTATAATTAAAAGGTGGGCCACCACTGAAGGAGGTAATTGTTACTCATGAGCGAGACCTCACAGCAAATCAGGACTTGTCGAAGAAAGTAGTTCAATTGTGGAATTTATTTTCTGATGGCTTCATAGTATCAAGACGGATGTCCTCAATTCCAGGAAATGGCACTTAAGTCCAAAACTGTCATAAACCGTGACACGGTACACATCCCTCAGCAAACAAATGTCCAACACCAAAATGTCAGAAGGACATGCACATTGCTTGCAATTACTTTACCGACCAATCAATCCCAAATCCTGCCCGGACTAGACCAACCTGGTCCCTGACCTCTGTATTGCCAACATCTCAGAGTTTTGTCAGGGATTGAAACAAGACTAACACAACATGTTAAAAAAACACACAGCAAAATATACCTCAACATGATTTAAATAAATATTGTCTGTTAAGTAATGAAATATGATTGACATATAGTCAATCAGCATATGCGCTCACTAAATGCGGGGCTACTCGTGGTTCCTAGAGTCTTAAAAATTAGGATGGGAGCCAGAGCCTTCAGTTATCAAGCTCCTCTTTTATGGAACCAGCTTCCACTTTTAGTCCGGGAGGCAGACATAGTCACCTCATTTAAGAGTACATATACCTAAAAACACGTGCTGCGTATGAAAAAAAATGATGCAGATCCAGAAACCCTGTCGATTCAAAAACACATTTGAAAATCCAAAACAGACAGCAAACTCACTGTAAATACACTAATGGTGCAAAGTAAAAAACTCACAAACCCCCAAAAACGTAGTCAGTCAACACAACGGAAGTTCTTGAGGCCTCTAGGGGGAGCACTTTGGGGACCCGCTTGATTTCCAGAGAGAGAAAGACCGGACTGTGGAGTGAAGCAGCGACGTAAATAGGTACTGTTTTTTAACATTTGTTTTTGTCCTTTTATATGTGCGTAGCTATATTAGACTGAGGCCAAATGTCAAACATGTCTTCAAATGGTAATATTTTAATAGATATAACACCTTGTTTTTTTTCCCCAATAGTTCAAAATGCAAACTGTTTTCATCATTTTCAAAACAGATGAAAGCAGAATGTGCTTTGCTCCTGGATTAGTGTGGACAGCACTTTGGCTCACACAAACACATCCACAGTCAGGAAATGCTTGAGCTGCAGATGGTACAGTGTCGAGCGGTTCTTAAAGCAACTCTTCGTGATAGGATAGACTTTGCATATCTAAAGTGAAGAAAATGTGGTGTGCTTTGCTTAAAGGGACAGTTTGGATTGTGTGTGTGGTTGTATGAGGCTCTTCTCATAGCCGGTGGATTACTACAGTACATGGAGCAAAGCAGTGTACTGCTGTGGACATACTTTAGACACTACAATCCATTCCAGGTAAAGTTAAATGCTATATTTAGAATATTCTCACAGCTTTACCTTAGCCCTTTCCGTCGGGAATTGAAGCCGTTATATCACTTCAAATACACCTGCTTTTTTGAAAAAAGTATAGATCATTTTCACATTCAGTTCAGTTCCACATGGGAAACTATTCTAAGTACAGCACTTATATTGATATTCATTTTAAAGTATTTAAAATAGCTTCAGCTGCTTCCCCGTACACAGCAGTACATTACTTTGCTCCCGTAATGGTACTTATATCTGCTTCTCCAAACTCTATGACCTGTAGGTTGTACACATAAGTATTCCTTTAAAGAGTGTGTGATGTGTTATTGTCTTTGAAGGTCTGGTGGGTTCATGCAGTAGACTGGACACATCTGGACTAAAGGCTTGAACATGTCAGTGCTTGCCAGTAGCTCTGGGGTTTGAGGAGTGTGGAGGGGAAAGATAGGTAGGAAGTATATACGTTTTTTTGGGTTCTTTCTTTGTGCTCACAATCTGCCACGTATATTCTCTGCTCTGCAATCTAGAGTAAATCTTCACAGTATGCTGCACCTCGCTCTCCCTCCATCCAATTTCATTGAAGGTGGCAGCCCCTCTCCTTAGACTTGTTTCGAGCAGGTTTCCTCCACTGTCTACGACCATTCCATCCAATCATCCCCGTCTCTTTACGCATGGGATTCAATAGCAGGACGGACCTATTTTTTTACACTGATGCCTGGAATTAGGCAGACTTCTGTGGTGAGCTGGAGGCGAGAGCTGAGTGGAGAGAGCAGAGCACAGTACGATTGTCTAGGGAGCCACATGGTCACATGTGCTGGGGCACAAAGAGAGGCCTCATTTACAATCAGAACAAGGTTTACATTCAAGTTCTCACAAGGTGTTTGGTGGATACAATAAACATATTAAGAAGAAATCAAAATGAAAAAAAAAAAAAGTAAAAAGTACTGCAAATGTAGAATATAAGTATAGAATATGAAAAGTACAATTAAGTGTAAAAAGAGACTATCACAAATAGTATGACAAATATGTACCAATATGCCTGTAATAAAATTTAAAAAATGTATCAAAAATGTTTTACATTAATTTGTCTTTTGTTTTTAAAGCTTTCGTCCCAGAGGAGATGATATGTCACACACTACTTTAAGCCCAGAGTTGGTAATGTTGAGTACACTAGATGTAATTATTTTATTCATCATTAGCTCAAAAAGTTACTCAATCCAGCGATGAAGTCACCGAGTTAGGCAACATTTACAGCCCGTCTCTTCAGGGCTCCGTCCACAAACGATCATCGTGTATAATCAACGTACACCACAAACACGGCTACTGTTTGTACTCACAGCTGTCAATCTATTAGCTTGTAATTGACTCTGGTAACGAGCTACGAGTGCATGCACAGAATGCGTGCAGGCCGGCAGCCCAATGAAATGATTGGACAGGCTTATGACAGTCCTGCGCCAGCCAAGACGTGCGAGAGCACTTGATTCATTAAATGCTTTGGTAGAAATGTGTATTGTGTTGCCACGTGCTCGTGCTCGTGCAGCCTTGTGTGCACGCACGACATACAAACAAATTGGAGAGCCGCAGGTGGAAACAAAAGAAATTGAATGAGTACAATGTTTAAACCAATCGGACACGTTGAAACTAAGGATGGCGATCGCTTCTATTTTCAAATCTTCAAATAGAAGCGTGATGCGCCTGTCACATTTCTGAGGGCAGTGGCAGAGACTCAGGAGCTGAGGAATACAGAAAAGTCTTTACTTAAAAAAGTCACACGAGGACGAGGAACTCAGGCTGGAAGGCGCTGTAACACAAGGACAATACAAAGACGATCTGGCCCACAACAATGAGTAGACACAGACTAAATACACAGGGGGAACGAGACACAGGTGGAAACAATGAGGGCGGGGCTTGCAATCACACAGGAGGCAGAGGATTGGCTGAGTGCAGGTGAAGGGAATGAACAATCAGGGGACACGGGGAAGACACATACACACAGGAAGCACACAGGCTGTTACAGGGGCGGTGTGGTGCGGCAAGATAAATATTCTCATTTTACAGGTTTTAAATGGTATGATTAGAAACAGTTTCGAAGCACATTCGATTATTCACGATAACCTTTTTAAATCATGCACCGCCTCAAACAATTTGCGAAAGGAATTAACCAAATTAGTTAAATTGGGTTCATCATTTAGACTAATAATCCGAATGAAATTAAGTCATTGAAAAGGTTTTACTCAACTGCGGAAAATGTGAAATTCTACATCTCGAGCCTTTCAAACCTCTTGCAACTTTCTCTTAACTGTGATCTAATCACTCCAGTGATGAAGGCAGAATTAATGAGGGAATTCTCAACGCCGTCAGGATCATTTCCAAACAAAATAAAATGTAAGGAGCAATTAGCAAGCAATTAGAGGAAAAAGACAGATGGTCTTATTACATTGTGTCTCTATTATTGCTAAGCTGCTCTCAATGCCCATGAAATGAGACAGATAATAAATAAGAAAGAGAAGGAACGAGGAGCTCTACCTTCACTTATTCAAACTGATACGTGTTACATATAAAAAGGTGAGTTACCAGATATATACAGTAGTGGAGCTTCTACAGCCTCCTGCACCGTTACTGATAATATCTCATGTATGGCCTTGTTTTTCAGGCAGCTGTTTCATATAATGGTAGACAGTGGATAACATATTCAATATCAGACACCACGGAAGCCCTCCAGCACATGATATCTTCATGCAAGGTATATTTATTGCAGCAAAATGTCCTCCTTAACCCTTCATGTCTTTCACTGCTGCCACGGCACATTTCTAAATATGTGTTGGATCCATTGGCTTTGCTTTTTGTAGCGGTTTGTTTCACTGCATAGATCTCATTACCTAAAATCCTCAGCTCTGAAACAGAAGGTCAGGGATCAGCAAATCCTCTCTTCTGGCCAGCCTTATGATTCCATTCTGATGCAACTCTCCCTCTCCAATTCCCTAATTATCACACTCCCTCCCGCCCGCCAATTTGATATCTCATCCGTCGAAGTTCAGACACATTCACTCTGCTTCAATTTTCATGAGCTCTGGCAGTGGCAAAGCATTCCACGGGCTGCTTTTCTGAAACAATTTAGAGCTTGACACACTCTAAACATGGAGGGTGCATCTGACAGGCTGACCCGTCAAGTATTTCATTGTTTTGTTTCTTGAGAATAAACTATCTCCACCTACATCCTGGCCACAAACTATTTGGACGCCAAATATTTATTCTCTGTCTCTCTCTCTTACTGACTTTGTTATGTGTGTAATTGTTTAGCATATTGTTCGTTCCAAAAGTTATATATTCAGAAATGCATGTCACCTAAATTGACGTTTGTAGTGTCGGCAAAGAAGATTATTTTGATTCCTCTGTAAAAGTGTAAATACACTTCTATTTTTTTATATGTAATTCTGTTTTAATTTAAATTCTATAAACAAAATATTGTATGTGTTTTTTGCTGTCATGGCTTTTACATTGAATAGCAACATATGTTTCTGTACAATCCCAGCTTAAATGTAAAAAGTAGAGCTGTATGTGTAAACTATGCATCAACAGGTATTAGTGGGATACATACGCAAGAAGACCGGAAGAGGTTTGAAGCATATTCGTCTACAATCCTCTATAAGGGGTTAATTATGTCCGGTCTTTCTGTAAATGTTGAGAATTTACAGTAAAAGTACACTTTCAACTTTTCAAAGTGAAATAAACGACATTTTATAATTACTGATTTCTTATTATAGACAGCAGGAATCATGTTTAAAACCCAATGAATTACATATTTCTATTTTTTTTTAATGATGAATAAATACAATGAAATAATGGTCAAATATAAATAACAAAAGGAGCATTATGCCCAGTGTAATATTTATAGGACAGCGTCACAAATGCTCACCTGCGGCAATAATACAGGACTTGGATTGGTCAACTTTGAGGTAAAGTAATTGCAATACTGAGTTAGCCCTCCTAAACTAAACTAACACTGAGGGGCAAATGAACAAAGAACAGATTGCGGCCGCTAATAGCACCATGAACTGCACATTATTTGCCCAAGGTGCGATTTGTTTTGAGCTAATGATATCACAGCTAAGTTTTTTAGCAAATGCAATTTGCTGTCTGATTGCAATTATCTCTCTGCCACAGTATAAATGTCCTTGAGGCCAATGCGTCTGTGGTGAGGGGGAGAGTCTGAGCCAGAGGTCAGGAGGGGCTGGCCAGAGAGCCACTTCCATCCAAACCACCAGAAGGCAATTAACAAAATGCAAAAATGTAAGGCAAGGATTTAAGAAAGAAAGTAGAGTTATGAAAACATTGGTTTATTCATGTATACAACCTTATTTCACGTTCTTTTATTTCTTGTTTTCTTCTCATGTATTTTCCAAAGTGACATGAAGGGGAGCTTTATTCATTTATTTTTCATGACACAACTGTCACTGCATTCTAAAATAAATGAGTTTGAGCCGACGCTCCTTATAAATGTGCCTCAGTTCACACGTGATCATTTCAGTGTCACTGCATGTGGCTATCAGTGCTGAACTCTGGGAATTGGACTGTTTTTGCATAGAAATTGACATATTTTGGGCTAAATGTCTGCATATTAACCAATTTAAATATGTGCAAATATCACAGGAGCAAACGGGACACTAATTGCTCAGCAGCACAGTTATGGGTGCATTTCACCTATGCAACATCGATTCTCATAGCTGGTATGATGTTTAGTGTGTTGGCATGTTAGCATTTTCTAGTTAGCATGAAACACAAAGTACATCTGAGGCATTTAAACCAACGCTTTGGACAAATAAAATATTGATGCTGACGCCGCTCAACAAAAAGTAAAGTTTTTGTTTTTGTTGAGAAATCTCTGGAATAAAGTGGCCCAACATGTCCAAGTAGAGCTATGCTGCCAGCTGCTCTGATGACTCCACCACCAACAGGCCACGTGCCAAGAGGTATTTTACTGCTCCTAGCATCCTGGAAGGAAGCTACCTGACGCAGTGCTACAGAGGCTCAATCGGGTTCAGACAAATTAGTATGAATAACTTCAAATGTGTTCCACCAGACACAAAGAAGTTCAATAGTGGTAGTAGTAATATTGGTAGTAGTTTTTAGCAAAACAAGCCATGGTTGTGAAGAGAACTATTCTCTGTGCACAAAGGCAAACGATAAACACAAGGTATCACCGCCAGAAGCTAATGCAAATCCTGCAAGTCTTTCCATCAATTCCACAATGTTATCATGAAAATAGCATCAGATGACTCGCAATTAGGCGTCTCTGTGGTGGAAAAATGTCCCAGCAACTACATAAACAGGTGGCAAATGTGATTACAATGGTGTCAAGGTGGAGGAATATCAGCTCTCGGCCATTCTTGGAGGCACTGCAGTTATGATTTATAGTGGACCAGTTGGGGAGTGTTCACACGATATAAATGAATCCACTGATCCAGCATCAATGAGATGCTCTGCCAGAGTGTAAGTTTGGGGGGTTGCTCATGGCATCGGCAACATAAGGTTCAGTTGGTCTAAAAAAGAATATTCAGACATTTTGCTGTTCCTGCTTCCACTTTCTCTGAGCCAGGGGAAACCGGGTAGCAGAGAATTGAACTGATGAAAAGCATAACAAATAAAGTTAAGGAATACTTTCACAAATAGATATGGGGTCACATCTCTCAGACACATATGACTTTGCAAAGACTTTCTATGAGACCCAGGTCTATAATGCATTATAAACATACTTATAATGCATTATAATCTGCTAATAACACTCTATAAGTGTAGTTGTAAGCATGCTTAAATAATTAAAAAAATATTTTTATATACCGGTAAGCCAAATATAAATTGTATAATGTCAATCATCATAATACTTCGTAATTGCTGGTGTCTCACGGATTCATGTTTGTTTGCAAGAATCATTGTATATTGTGATTATAAATGAATACTATTATACTTCTTATAATCACATTATAATTTATAAAAACAGTGATTAGAATACATTATGAAAAGATTACAATGTATTACAACTATGGGAATTATAATTTGTGATGGAAAAAGTCAGTTGAGCAAATAAGAAGAATTATGATACTTAACCTAATTATTAAAATACATCAATGTGTTCATTATAATGTAAAGCAATATGAATAACAAGGGCATATAACTATAATTATACACTGCTTTGAGCAGACTATAATACATTATAATTAGGTTTATAATGCATTATAGACGTGGGCTTCATAGAAAGTATTACCAAGTGTTTAAGCTGCTGTTTATCGCCAATGCACACTAGGAATGGCAGCATGCATAATTGTAACTTTAATGTTTCCTGTTATACCTGATTCCCTTTGATGCAGCCTCTCTTATGGGCCGTTGAACAGAGCTGCTTAGTGAGAGCCACGAAGATTCACGGGTGAATAATGTCGCGCCTTTCCTTATCAGGCTCTGACACGCTAGCTCACGCATTAGCATAACAAGCTGCCGCGCATTTTCATGACTGAGCAGAATTGTTCGTGTCAGCAAAAGAAAATATGGCTCCAACAACATGCACACCCCTGATCTTAACATGAAAGGGAACGTATGATACAAGAGCAGCAGCCTTGGAACTTACATTCATTATGTGTTTGATGCAAATGTGCAGCATATCGCTAACAAACAATCTCTAATAGCCTTCACGAGCTTGAGCATTACCTCGCCAACCCTTTCAGGGGCATCCCGAAATGAAAAGGAAGTCGTTCCCCTGTGTGCGCTGGGCAAGACATGGCGACGAGTCGTACCAGACACTTGTAAATGCGGCCTGAGCCCCTCAACAGCGATCCTTTAAGCTGCTATCAGCACCAATACAACCGAAAGCTGCTGTTTTACATTTTCATTGATTGAGGATTAACCTTTTCTTGTGATACTAAATAAATACATACAAATTATTGCCTCCATGCAGCCATTAGGCGGTATCTTGCCTTCTGCTCCCCATCACCACCCGCTGCCCCCATCACTGTCAGCGATTCTTCGATACCCATGAGCAATGCTTCACGGAAGGGCTCTGCAGACAGACGCTGCCAACTCAGTAGCTGATGCTTCCAACCCTTTAAAATATACTGTCTTGTATGTTAAAAGGCTGTTGCATATTAGCAGCCTATTGCAAATGATATACAGAGGTCATCCAAACAATCACGTCTGTGAACTGAATGCTGTTCTTAAAAATTAGGAGATGGACGATGTTCATTACTTCCCAAAGTGCACAAACAGCTCACAGCAGGCAGGTGTGTCCTGGATCTGGTGATCCCCACAGAGGCAGTGCACTCATTTTTAGGAGACAGGGTTGCTCCAGAGACAGGATGTTAATATATATACAATAAGCAGGGGATGTTAGGTGGAAGCTTGGGACAGAAATTGCCTGTCGAAGCTGAACGTGAACAAAATGAACATGGCCAAGCGGGTCTGTAATAGAAATATATGTAAAAAGGATAAAAGTACTGGAACAAATACATTTCACATCTCCGTTGAATACGGATTCCTCTTTATATGACCTACATCAGTAAACAATAGTAACAATATAGTTATTCTTAATGCTTGCCATCTGTGGTCAGATTCCAGAGAAATCAGAGCAAATCATCAGCAGGGCCTCCAGCAGTGAGCAGAACACCACTGACGGACTCCGATCTCGTCCAGGGTTCACCTCGCTGGGAGCCGACACCACGCTGCCGAGACCACGCTGCCGAGACCCGGCCGTATTGCTGAGCACGCTGGAGTGAAGGGAGGCACGGGGGAACCAGAACCAGGACTGACCGGAACAGACTGGCAGACCCTGCTGCAGTAAATGAGAGGTGCTCAGAAACACTAGCGCTTCTGTCCACCAAGACCGTATTTAACAGAGGTCCTTTGTTTTACCGCTATGAAACGTGAAAATAACACACAATTTTAGTGAAATCATCTAAAACTTGGATGGTATTGTGTTCCATAGGTCTGGGTCCGGTTTTTGCTTGTTTTCAGATTTATTACCTGCATATTATTGCTCATGAATTAAACATCACAGTACTTTTGCAAGCAATTTCATCAATTTAGGGATTATGGCTTAGTTAAAACTCTCTAACCGATCCCATAAAACAGCCACTTTACATGCATTGTATAGGCAAAGGAGACGCTGCCTTTCTGTCACTTTGCAATTTCCAGATAAACGAATAATAAAGATTAATGGCTGGGATAAAAGAAAAGCATGGATGCTGAAGTACAGTTTTAGAATAGCAGCATATCATAATGACACAAACGGTTCAACTGTCTTCACTGAATCACCCCATAGACATGAGACTGCACTGCAGCACGGCTCTGCCTCATCATCACTCCCTGGCAATCAAAAACAGGAATCAAAGAGGTGAGGATTGAGGAATAAGTCCACTTGTTCTTTGTGTAATCCTTCCATGGGGATAAGGAATAACAAGTCCCATATCTTCTTAAATGATGGAATTATAGCAATTACTAAAGAGCAAGGGACTTCGGGATGGAAAAGCAAATAGTTAACCTAAAAGCAAAAGTACTCAGCAATATACAGCCCAGCATAATCTCTCCCCTATGTTATCCATTTAAGGATAAACATCTCATTAGGGGCCAGCTACTCAGCCGCTGATCTCCATACAACAGCTGGCAGGGGCGCAATAAAGGGGCCACCATGCTCCTCACATTAACTTTCAACTTATGGATAGTGTGGCTCTCCTCCAGCGATAAAGCCTCACCCCACCAGTATGACTGCCAAGGTCATGTCTGATGAAAACATGATGAAGCAGCAGTTTATCTTTCCTCTCTATTCTCCCCCCACACACACACACACACACTCTCTTCACCTTCCTCTCTCTCAATCTCCCTCACTGCCTTTCTTTCTCCTGGCACAGAGTTATTGAACAGTGGGGGGCCGCTGAGTTTTAATTACAAGAAGATCCGTGGAGGTAATTGAACATAGCGCAGGCCCTAATTTCACTTTACAGCAAATCAAGATGTTAGTTATGTAAATTGTGTCCTGTGTCCCACCAGGGGACTGGGAACTTCTGCCAGACACCAAAGTCATTCTCCCCCCACTGGCAGCAAGCTGCTGTCTCTGCAACTTGCCTGAAGGACTTTTTATTAGAATACTCTCCTATAGATACTGTATATACTGCAAGGTTTTCTCCCACAGGGCAGTAATAGGGCCACATTTCTATAGATAAAACATTTATTAAAATAATAAGGCACAAAGCTCAACAAGACTGCAAGGTCTCCAATAATCGAAAATGTTTAAAAAGCTTTCATCTGCATCTAGATTAGTATCTGCTCCAAAATGTGATTGACAATCATGCGATTTACGGATGACAGACATGGTTTTGGAAAAGTCTCTATAGCTAATAACTAAAATCTAATCATGTCCTGTACAAAAAACGGTTTTGATCTCTATAGCGAATAACCCTGAATAAATAACAGATCATTCTAGGCCTCGGCTTTCTTTCTTTCTTTCTTTTTTTTATTTGTGCAATATGACATATGGAGCGATCCTGGATTGGAAGTTTAGCTGTGGACCGGTCCTGCTGCGGCAACTCCCACAAAAATTATAATAAAAAACATCCATAATTAAACATGCAGCTGTCGTCCCTCAGCGAGGGGCCTTACATGATCCATTTACAACCCTGCAAGGCTAAAATCACCCGCATCCTTGTGTTTTTCATTATTATTATTATTATTAATCACCATTTATAATTCTCCTCACCTTGTCCTGTTCCCTCTCTGCTTTGTCATCACTCATTAGCCATCCTCGTTACAAGCGTAGCTCACCTCATCTTACACAAGCACATAGCTAGCTCTACTAGTACTGTACTGTCCTTTTCCTGATGTCCCAACGTCTGCCAGTTTTTACACCGTCCAACTGTCCAAAGCATTTTCTTTCTATTCCAGGAGATTTGCCCCTTCACCAACAATCTGGCATACCCACGCAGTAACTACATTTCCAGGACTGGCAGCTGTAGAGAGCCAGCTGTAGCACGGCCGCGTGCTATGGAGCATTTTAATGTGATCAAATAGATTAGAAGGAATCCTTTACTGCTGACAAGGTGTTAACTGTAGCCTGCGTCTTAAGGCTCTTTTCCAATATGCCAAGGACTTTGGGAACAAAGAGAAAAGACAGACGTATCTGATCCAATTTGGAAACAATGTGACGCAATTAAATTCATCAGTACATAAACTTGAACATGACCTAGGTATTATGTGTCCGGATGATTTGATTCTAAAGCCGTGAGGAGGTCTAAAGAGGATTCTTGCATTCTGAATGTGATGACAGCACTTAGATGTTGAAGGGCAGGAAGCTCCGAACGGCTCGATTGAATTAAGCTTTCCTTGGTGCCGATTGGTGCGCTGTCCAGACAGGTTTTTGTTTAAAGTCCCATGATACCTACCACAGCCTACCGGTTGTTCAGGAGATTTGTTCATCCAGTTTTCCATAAGATCTGTTTGCACTCCGGGCCTTGTGGGAAATCCCGTACAGCCTCGGGCAGGGTTAATAACAAAAGAAAATGTTCCGTTGCCCCCCTCCCCCCCTCTCTCCGTCTCCACTCGGGGCTTATCTCAAGTACCTTGAAGTTAGAGGGAGGCACAGGTTTGTTGGAAACTGTCAGTAGCACACCAATGAGTGGGGGCCTCTCTGGGGCTGATAGGACAGGGAGGGGGGGCGCTCCACACTCCACACTCGACTCAACATGAGGCCGTACTACACAGCCTTCCGGTGCATCTTTCATCAAAGAAAGCCCTTAAAATCCACTCAATATGGAAAGATGCCTAAAGAAATGATTCGGCGACTGAAAACGTAAAGCCGCTTTCGCATCTGTCCTCCATTGTGGGGACAGGTTGACAAAACTCGGCTGAAGCCGAGATTCCAAAAGTTACGACTCATTCAAAGTGGAAGAAATGCATTTTTTTTTTAACGTGTGACCTAAGCACACTCTGTAGATGGCTTTCAGCTCAGCGGGATCCTTCTAAAAGCCTCGAGAACTCAATAGCACAACATGAGTCCTTGTGATTAGCCCAGAGAAGCACCTTTTCAGATACTTGGAATAGCCGTGACGACCTCTCTTCCACACTGGACCAGGCTATTTCTCCACTTTGGTGTCTCGGCATAAGAGAACAGTACACAGTGTTCCTCCGAGGATCCACTGTTCAAGCCCTCACAGCGGGGACCGCTTACATTAGTTTCCAAGATGAGACCACGGGCGAGAGATTTGGGAGAGTAAAGCCAAGGCGAAGGCACAGCACTTACTTAAATGTCACACTGTCTATTTCATTTGCATGTGTGGAGCGTCGGGACCGGCGACACTGCCAAGTCGCAGTCAGCAGCGCTTTCCGTATTGGGTCCAGCGCGATGGGAGGAGAATGCCGATATCTCGGACGAGCTATTGGATGTAAACATCACCGTTTACTTCAAGAAGTCTTTAATGCTTCACATTATCACTAAAACGCATATTTTGTGAGGATTTCTTTGCAGGTGCTTCAAGCAGCTGAACAGGTTTCCTCTACTTTCTGTCAGAAGGCAGCACATCATCTTGGCCACATACAGCATTTAGAGTGGGTATTTTTTTTCTTCTTTTACATTTGCCATTCATGTTTCACTCAAATCAGTCAGTGCAGAGAGAGAGAGTAAATCTCAAACCTCAAAACGCTACGTTACAATAATTATACAATCGTTAAATCAGAGCACACAGAGCCAAATATCCCAACACATTTCTCCTTTTCCTCCTCATCCTTAAAGAGACTTCTTATGTGTTAGATAATAGATTAAATTAATTGATTCATAGATAGATTAATAGAGGTTTTACCTGTTCCTAGTCATATTTGTATCACAATATAAATGGTCTGGCGGTGTGAAATGCAGGGACATTGTTTTTCCACTTTTTTGTTTTTTGTTAGTTGACTCAGGTACATTTAATATGTTTCTGCTATCATCTATTGTTAATGAAGAGTGGTGTTACTTTTCACCTGTAGATACAAAATATAAGAGGCACTATTTAAATGACTAGAGTGCCACACAGCAACATGAGTCTCTTCAAACATTTGAAAACAAGATGCCCTGAAAGTTATAATAATAACTTTAGTAATAAGGAGGCTTATTATTTAATCACAGCTTTTATCAAAAAATACTGGACAATGTTTTTATACATTTTCATGAATGCGTTCACATTTGCTTCTGTAATAAAAATGAATGGCCCAGTATATGCCATGTGATTTGCTTTTCAATAAAATGAGCTTTTAGTTTTTTTCTAAAAATGATCACATGGTCAGTATTAGTCGTGTTTGAATTGATCCAAAAAGTCAAACAAAGGTCAAAAAGAAATAGGTCAGAGGATCATGGAACTTATTTGTTGTCTTGTACATCATATTGTCACATTCCCACTGAAGCCTCATCACTTGACGGTGTAGTCATAGTAACTGAGGACTGTGCAGATTACTGTAAATGATGACAAACTGTACTCCCATGGGGGAAAAAGTGGTAAAAAGTCTGTTCTTTTTTCAATCATGCCGTCAGCACATCTTTCAGACACATAATAAGCACTGAGCCTCAAGCACACCAACGTGTTTTATTTGGCTTATTCAAATTTCTTTGCGGATGACAAGACATATGCGTTTTGGTTTTTATGAGAAGCACATCTCTGGCTAAAACGGGAGGCTAATTTGAATACAGGCTTTCGCACAGAGATTCATGCTAATGATTGATAATGTTTCATTAATGCAAAATATTCTCTGCCGAGGATCTAAACAAATTGTGGCAATTTAGTCTTTCCAATAGGTGGTATCCATCATTTCCACCCAGGAAGGATCATGCATCAATGTCATTTCACAGATCCGGAGGCAGCGGCTGCACATTTCTGGCAAAAGAAACTCCAAAGTTTTTTTCAAAGCCTGACAGTATTTTCTGAATTGTTTATGCGCTAAATGATTTACCTGGAGAGTGAGGCTTTGATTTCAACAGTTGTTATGTATACGATTAACAATTTATGAACACAGAATTTTACATGGAGGAAAAAAAGAAATGTTGGTGTATGAGGTGTTTTCTACAGGCCTGCCAAAGACCAAGGAAACTTTATTTTTATTACATAAAATACTATCTTTCATTCATTCATTCAAGTTTATTTGTTCGAGAGGGACAATGTAAATTGATGAACACTTTAAATTAAAATGTAAATGCACCCAATTACAGCGGCAGGGCTGATTTACATTGTCTGCCCCCCTGCCAAAATGTACAGGCTGAGTGTCCTAGAGGAAAAGGTCATGCCAAAGTGCAGTAGAAATAAACTACAATCAATTATAGTCTTTAACTGCCAATACACAACAGTTCGGTAATAAAAAGTTAAAAAAGAATCGCATGTATATTTCTATAAAAGAAACAAGAGAAAGAAAATCAGTGTAAGGAAGACATTTCACATTCATCATATTGCACACAGATTATTTGCACATAGGGGCATTCATTAATTTGCACATTTAGGTTTGATTCAGTCATATGACATTAATACATCACATATCCATGACAGTACGAATACTGCTAACCCAGGTTAAACTATCTATGTGCACAAGTTTGGGTGGATAACAGCCATCCCTTCATGTGCGTTTTAAAAGTGCTGAAGGTTGGGTACTCCCTAAGAGGATGGTAATGTGTTCCAGACAGAACCGTCTGACCAAAGGTCGTGCTCCTGCGTGGGATGACACAGTCGGTGACTCTATCTGCACATCATGCTGTACTGTTTGTTCCAGTAGAGTGTACGTCACATGAAAGCTCTTTGGCACTAATTACTTGACCTCATCCAGTCCAATAAAATAATATATTACATCAACTTAATGATTAAAACACTTGTTTTGGGAGAAAAGTAGCTTCTTTGTTCGTGGGCAACATAAATGCAACATCCACAGTCTGAATGCGGCTGGTTGACTATAGATATGCAGTTTAGCATGCAGGCAATATATAGTAAATAAATAGTACCAAGAGTGATATATTCTACAACTAAAAATGTACACAGTGAATCTACAATCTGACTAGCATCTTTTTTTCTTGTTTGCTCATTGTTTCATATTCTCATTTGCAACATTGGTATACATTTTTTTCCACAGCAGAAGAGCTGAAACCTTCAATTAAACAAATGTGCATGCAAATTAGTTTTGTAAGCTAATAGGATGTGTTCCATACCTTTTCAAATGTTTACAGAGAATCGAGACCCTACTCCAATGGACCTGCTTATGTGGATAGTATAACTGTGTTCACACTGGATGTGGAGACACAACCACATTTTCCAAGAAGCTTTGCACCCAGCGAAACGGCCCAGTGATAGTTTTGGTGCCTGCTCTATTTTCTCTGGTTGCCACAAGAAAATCTGGCAAGAAAACACACTAATAATCTACTAGGAACAATACAAAATGATATATTAATGATCTTATTCTGATGAATGACAAAATCTCATTAATCCTTTGTTCTCCCGGAGTTTAGCTAAATCTAGCTGGAGCCGTTAATACTCTGAGGAAGATATCATAGCTTATTAGTTACACCACTCACTTTAATTTAACCTCATCCGTCAGTCTAGTCACACCAGCTCTCTGTTCACTAATAGGCAGCATTTTCAAGCTTGCTATTGGTGCCATAGGTCATGTGGATTTACATCGCCAATCAAGAGTGAATTTACCAACTGCAGCCATTCCATTGAAACCGACTTTGTTTGAAATGCTGGCGTGTGACCGGGCCTCAACACCAAAGGAAGAAGGCAGCATCCCTGTAGGGATGAGGTAATCTGATTTTGAGTCAGCTTAATGCTACCCATGCATACACACTTGTCTCTATGTCACTAAGAGGTAAAAATGTTACTGATGTGTGTGAAGATCCCTCCTGGCAGTCAGCTGTGAATGATGCCTGCCAGCCTGACCTTCACAAGTCTCCATGCACGTTGGGCTGGAGGACGAGGAGGAAATGGAAATATGTCATCCAGCTGCCAGTTCAGGGAGATCAATCACTTGGGACAGGTCGTTGTTCTTCTCAGTGGTTAAAAGGACACAGGTCTATCCCTGAAGTACAGAAGGTGCTTCAGAGCACCAGCGGCCCTGGACTAATCATGAAGGTGTCCAGCAGGGAGGAGATTTAGGGACACTGGGGGGGATTTTGGACTATATCGCACTTAAGTATATATGTTTGTTTTGTCGTAAATCCTTTTACACAGAAGAAGAACAAAGCAACGCAATTATTTTGTCGGTATTTTAGCTTTCACACCGTGAATAAAAGCATCACTTCTATGTTTCTTACCTTTCACAATAAAAGCCCTAGACATATACACTGTAACTGTTTACCAGATTGACCCCTCAGAGCATTTCACTAAAAGGAGACTTAATAAAATAACTGTTTTAGAGAGATCAGCCCTGAACCTTTCAAGCCAATGCAGAATGTTTAAAAAATCTGAGATAAGAATAATCAAGATGTTTTTTCCAAAAATGTGCAGAGGTTTCATACCCATACTAAAACTGGTTTATCTCCACAACCACTAGGGCTATTTTAATAATTCCAGTGCTATAAGAACAATAACACTTGTGAGATATATTAATATGCATATAGAGGAGTATAGGTGTTACTGGTTAAAGGTGGTTCATGATGAAACACAGAAAAATGAAGAAAACATTTAATAATACAATACAATTTACAACAACAAAAACGTCCAGGATTAATATCTCTTTAAATGACTATTTTCAGTTGATTTTCAGTCACTTATTTTTTCATTATTTTTTCATCAGCCTTTATCACCATTAACTATGTCCATTTAATCAACAACCTCCACTGCATTAATAAAAAGATGAAGCTCCAAACCAACTAAGAAAGACACACAGTACCAAGTGGCAGACTGAAAATATTTTAGGCTACATTACATGGGTCAATTTAAAGATTATAACAACATATAGGGCAGCAGTTCAGTTGCAATCAAGGTGGAATAAGATTTTGATGTTTCATATTTTGACAGTATACATATATAATAATAATATAATATCATTCTTCGGCCACAGAATTATGTATATCAATGACTGTTGTATATCAATGACCCTGTTACCTTGAATTATTGAAGAAAACTTTTTTTTTTCTCTCAGGTCTCTGCAATGAAAAGAAAACCCAAAAACTGGGAGGAAAGACTTGGTGAATTTACTGTATGTAAATAGGTGCTGCGTTTAACAGCATAACTATATTAAAGCGTCTGTTTACAAAATCTCACACAACTAGTGCGGCAGAATCCAAATCTCATTCATCTAGTCGCACACTAGTCGCACACAAACACATTGTCACCATATACAGGCCAGGTCACCTCAGTAAGTGGTCTGGCTGGTCGGATCCCAATGCAAGCAAGATCTGATCTTAGAGCCTAGACTTGACAGGTAATGTGTCCTGGCATGATGAGATAACAGAAGTCTTGTCTTGTTGTTTAGTCACAAAGTTTCACAAGGTTCTGTGCCAACTCTATGGTTCTATTAGGCAATATTATCAGAAAACCCTCCGTAAACTTTCATTATTATGCAGATGATAGTCAATTATATCCATCAAACCAGAAGAGACCAACCAGCTCGCTAAACTTCAAGAATGTCTTAAAGACATAAAAACATGGATGACCTGCAACTTCCTGATGTTAAACTCAGACAAAACTGAAGTTATTTTACTGGGCCCTGAACACCTCAGAGATCAATTATCTGGTGATGTGGTTTCTGTAGATGGCATTGCCCTGGCATCCAACACCACTGTAAAGAATCTCGGCGTTATCTTTGACCGAGACTTGTCCTTTAACTCCCATGTTAAGCAAATCTCAAGAACTGCATTTTTTCATCTACGTAACGTTTCAAAAATCAGGCACATCTTGTCTCAAAAAGATGCAGAAAAACTGGTTCACGCGTTTGTTACTTCTAGACTAGATTATTGCAACTCCTTATTATCAGGCTGCTCTAATAAGTCTCTTAAATCCCTCCAGTTGATCCAGAATGCTGCAGCTCGTGTACTCACATAAGAATAATAAAAGAGATCACATTACTCCTGTATTAGCTGCTCTGCACTGGCTCCCTGTAAAATCAAGAATCAAATTTTTTATGGACTTGTACTTGTACTGCGCTTTTCTAGTCTTCCGACCACTCAAAGCTCTTTAACACTACATGACATCATTCAACCATTCACACCCATTCATACATTGATGGGAGGGGCTAAGGTTCCACCTGCACATCAGCAGTAAATAACATTCACACACCATAGTCACAGCTACGGGAGCAACTTGGGGTAAGTGTCTTGCCCAAGGACACAACGACATGGGCTAGCGGAGCCAAGGATCGAACTGCCAATCCTCTGATTGAAGGATGACCCTGCTCCCTACTGTACCACAGTTGTCCCCATATAGTATCATATTGCCCGACTATAGAGCTGCGCTCACTAAATTCGGGGCTACCTAGAGTCCTAAAAAGTAGGATGGGAGCCAGAGCCTTCAGTTTTCAAGGTCCTCTTTTATGGAACCAGCTTCCACTTTAGGTCCGAGAGGCAGACACAGTCACCTCATTTGTAGAGTACACTTAATACTTTCCTCTTTAATAGTGCTTATAGTTAGGGCTGAATCAGGTTTACCCTGGTCCAGCCCCTTGATATGCTGCTATAGGCTTATAGGCTGCTGGGGGATGTTTTAGGATACACTGAGCACCTCTCTCCTCTTCTCTCTCTCTCTCTCCTTATGGACAAATTTACATCTCTTCATTACTAACTCTACTTCTTCCCCGGAGTGTTTGTGCTTTCTCTCCTCGAGTTTACATGGATCGTGGTTTTATCTAAACCCTGGCCCTGCTGATGCCCACTGCTACTAATATTATTATTATTACTATGAGTCACATTTATAGTACTGCTACCGTTACTTCTTTTATAATAATAATAATTCTACTATAGTATATCAACTGTTGCTGTTATTATTAGTAGGTGTACTATTTCATCAGTCTGCTTATAGTCTCATTATATGAATAATTAATATAATTTGCATTGAATGTGTTGTACCTATATTATGTAGTTCATTCTGTAAACATGATATCTATTCTGTCCATCCTGACATAGGGATCCTCCTTTTCTCTCTTTGAGATGTCTTCCTTTGGTTCCCTGATGTGAGGTCCCGGGACAGAAGATGCTGTATGTTGTACAGATTGTAAAGCCCTCCAATGCAAATGTGTGATTTGGGGCGATACAAAGTAAATTGAATTGTCTTGAAAAGAGAAGTGTAACCATTGTTGTTGAACAGTCTCTCCATCACTAGATGTGAAGGATGCATCGAGTGTTGCAGACATGCATTTAATTAGGCTGCCCGACAGGCAAAGAAACAAATAGATAGAACTGAATGTATATAACATTAAAAATACCAATTTTTATATTCTTTATTTATGTTGGGCAAACAATGCGACAAGTGAACAGGGAGAAGAGGAAGAGAGACACTTTCATCTGTGAAAATGAAGGGAGAGGTGGAGAAACTTCCTTGTGATGGAGAAGGGGAGAAGCTATTTGTGAATCTTGACTGTTTTGACTGTCATTGATCTATGCTGGCTTTTTTATAGGCGCCACAGAAAAAAAGTTTTTTCTCACACTAGGCTCACACTGCAGACGTCAGGTACTGGATTGTTGTGCCACTGCTTTCTGTCAGAAATACGTGATTGGACATCAGTGAACTCTTGAAAGGATGTCTGAATGACAGAGAATCACTGGATTGCGAGATCAAACACTGCTTGAGAAAACTATTGACTGAGCGATCCACAGAGGAGGGAGCAGGAGTAGAGGTAAGAGGCAAGCGGATAATGGAAACATGTACATTTAGCGAGGATCAGGGCTAAATCTTCTGTCACAAGTTTAACTGACGCAGTTCAAACCTGGGGACAAGCAAAAGCTTTGCATCAATACCCACCATGCAGTAATTGCAGCTGTGACACAAATAATAACCACTTGCAGAGGAGTATCACACACTATTGATCCCTAATGGTTAGAAGCTGTTTGTGGAAAGTCCAACATTTCAAAAAATAATTAGTATGTGAGCATTTTACAGTCAAGGGGAAGTTTTTTAGAAATATGGTATAGTTGGCCAGCTCTACAGCAGCCATGTGAGATCAATATGAGCTGAATTAATGGGCAACTTAACAAGGCACTTAAAACCCTCTTAACAGGACAGATAAAAACCCAGTGAACTTTGAAAGGTAATGAACATTTGTTTATCCCTATGAAGCTGCTGGCTTTATTAGCTGAAACAAATGGAGCAGGCACTTAAATCAGACACAGATATTGACTTCTAAATAAATTAAGGTCGCTAGAAATACAACAGAGGTATTTTTATTTGGCTTTGCAGCGAATCCAGAGTTGCAGGCAAACGTTGAAGCTGTGACATCTGTGATTTTAAATTTCTTCCCCTAGCGCTCCACAAAGACTCCTCAGAAGTAGACATGATCTCTGGACATCTGCAGCGTGAAGAACGGAGCTTAGATTCATTGTTGATCATGTAATACGGTTCAAGGTCTATCAGTTTTCAAATCGAGCAATCACATCAATTCAATTCAATTCAGTTTATTTTGTATAGCCCAATATCACAAATTACAAATGTTCCTTAGAGGGCTTTACAATCTGTACACATACGACATCCCTGACCTTTGACCTCACATCGGATCAGGAAAAACTCCCCAAAAATAACCTTTGACAGGGAAAAAAGGGAAGAAACCTTCAGGAGAGCAACAGAGGAGGATCCCTCTCCCCGGATGGACAGATGCAATAGATGTCATGTGTACAACATCAACGTCCAGTAATCATATTTACTTGTTCCAAAACAATTTGGCTCGGCTCCCCTTAAAAGAGATTTGAGCTCCCCAAAAAGCCTCATTAGAGAAATCGAGCAGCAGCTCAAAAAAAGATGTTCATTTTGGAATTGTGTCTATTCCTACTCTAGCCATGTTGGGTGCACTCAATGAGTCCTTTGCATGAGCGTCCTTCTGGCTAATGAGTGAATGCCACGATGAGTGCCTCTTGATTAAGATAATTATGTTGTGAGACACTCTCTCTCTTCAATCAACACGTATGGGGAAGAATGTCGAAATGACAACAACCGCAACCTTGAGCACTTTGGAGGCTTCATACAAAATGAGACAACTAGTAATGAGGACAACAACAGCGGTGCACCAGCTACGGCTAACTTGCACCACCCTCATCTGCAGCAGCGAAGCCAGCAATGATGATACACACATTTAAGAGCATCAAGACACTTTGGCACATCAAAAGTTAATCCTTCAAGACGAGAAAAAAAGGCTACAAATCAAGGTGATTGAAGTAAATGCTAACTAAATGCAGTAAACAGCTACTTAGTTCAGATCTGCGTATACGGTTGCCAAGGAAGGATTGGCTCATAGAAAGCCCCCTGCTTTAATGTCCTTGCAAGAGCTTAATGGTGCTAATCTGATCGTATGCTCACAGTATGGGCTATTTTGCACATGAAATGCGACGGCCAAAATCGAAGAACTTCAGTCACGATTATATTATTAAACTACTGATGAAAGCACGGTGCGTGGACCAACCAGATCATTTCTGTATGATGCCATTTGACAGCAGGTGGTGAAGGAGATTGTTGTACTTTACTTTGCTATAATTGCTATGAACAATGAGGACATAAATTCAAGGATTCTTCTTTTTAATTAAATACAAAAGGCTCCAAGATCTGCAATATTAAATCAAATCAATTTCAGCAATAGCCCCAAAAAACAAATGTACTCCTATGTACCCTGTATACAAATTAATAAATAAATAGACTGTAGCCTACGTCAACATATAAAATAAAAGACCTGCTTTGTTGAGGAATAAAGTGCGAGCGTTGGCAAAGAAGTTGCTCACACTGGAGTTCTGGGACTTAACTTACAAAAAGCAGCAGTCGCAAAAATATAATAAAGAGACTATGACTCATCAGCCCACCTTATCTGAGTGAGAGAGGCTTCCCTGCCATGAATTCTACCTACATCAAGTCTCACAACAAGTTGCGTGAAAGTAAGCCCCTCTTTTCCTCTCTGTGGATTTTAAGGGCCGGCTTTGCAGCGGTTTGACACCATGCCTTTTTATATCATCATGTATTAAGAAAGGACATCCAGGCCGGAAAGCAAAGACGAAGGAGCCCAGGCCACTCGGAGCTCTTCTCTTCTGATTTAAGGGAACAGGTGATTCATATTTGATTGGACAGGTCCTAGTCCTTTATGTAGTATTGACCTATTGTGTTATGACTATGCCTGCCTATCCACCTGTGCTTCAGAGAAACGGTCATTGTTTGTTGAGAATGCTTTTCAGTCAAATGTTAGTAGGTGGTCTTAAGCACTGAAACAAATCACCAATCCTGTTATCTATATGGCGAGGAAGGTAAGAGGTAGCTGGATATTGGTATAGTAGTGTTAAAAAAATAATAATGTGTACCTATTACAACACTAACAACCATGTAATTTCATGTAAGTCCAGAATGCTAATAGGGCTACAGAGAAAAATTTGACTGTCATCCAGAGGAAGGACCTCTAGGAGACGCCTACAATATTATCCTTTAATGAGATGCAAGTCAATCTCATTTCTCAGTAAGCCAATTCAATTTTGAAGAACAAATTACAGTAATAGCAAACTGCATTAATTGAATGACAGGGAGCGCCAAGGAGAACCCCATGAAAACACATTTACATAATGTTCATCCACTGCAGATGCACCAACGGTAGTTTAAACCTACCCCTCTAGATTGCAATTTTTGAGGGGAGCGTCAAACTTTGTTTGGTAATTTATACAGAGCTGTGATGGGAGCCCCACTCCCACAAGCAGATGGCTCCTTTTGCTATAATCAGTGTGCTAAACACTGGATAATACAAACTTTAATGAGTTCAATGCAAACTTTCTCTCACTCACTCACAGCTGCTTTGAGAGACGCAAATCAATCCATTATTACAGGTAAAACAACAGCGGAGCGAGAGGGAGGGAACTGTGGTCATTAGTGCTGACAAATGAAAGGCCTGGGGATCCGGGGTAATTCATCTGAAGCTGAATATTCTGCTTCAAAAAACAATAAGGAAGAGGTTATAAACCAATACAGACCTCACATCCCAAGAAGATTCTCCATCTATTAATTAAGAATGGAATCTGTCCAAACACGGCAGGTATTGTGTAGGTAATGTAACATTTCAAACAAAGCATCATTCAACTCCCCATTTAGATGAAACCTTTTAGATACATTTGTCATATGCTCTTCCAATATGATCCCATGAGAAGGCCTATGAAGAGCACAAGACTTTTAAGGACATTCCACGTGTCATATGCATTTTAAGCTTTTCACATTTAATTTTAAAAAGAAAAGGGTTAGATTTACTCAACAAAACCACGTAGGTGAAGTTAAAACATCATGGTTGGGCTTTCATTAGTACATAAGCACCAGAAAACACATCATAAATGAGTGAACAGGTATGAAACAAACCTCCAGACACGATTCAGATAATGTCAGATATGACATTGTAAGGAAAAGCGACAAGGACAACTATGTATTCTATATGCATTCTGTCTTAACACGTTGAGACCTTAAGCTGAAAGTCGCTAGTTAACAGGGTTGGCCAGTCTTGGCCGGGTGCTCGCTGACTTGTGGTAAATAAATATATATATATAAAAGGGAAGTGAGAGGCCTGCTGTGTTTTAAATGATGACTAAATTAATACGTATCAGCCAATAACATATAAGTACACATTTACAGATTTGACGACACATTTTTAATATCACTCAAGTGTCCCTCCTGGCTCCCTTATAGGGCAATGAAGATGACAAAACCAGGGATTTATTATGTGTGTGCCTAACCGTGGATCCAAATGATAACCAACTTTTCTATGGATGTCAGTTTTTGGCACCCAACAACCCTCAACAACCCTCATCTTTGGGGACTCCATCAGGCACGTCAAGTCCATGGATGAAGCTAAGGTAACTGACAAACTGTCAAACGAACTGGCCTACTACCTTTGCATCCCTGTGTATGCACGGTCCTCATTCACCCCGAAACGAATGACGTCCCATGTCGACAATCTCAACTATTGAAACGTGATTTTTCTTCTTTCTAACGCTGTAGAATCCAGTGAAAAGTACATTTTTATCCACGCTCCCCCATGGACAATGAATCAGGGCTAAAGGCATTTTAGCAGACTGCTTAGCCTCCACAGCTGGATTCAATGCCAATGCACTCGCCTGAAGTATGGTTTTGTCGATATCTTTAATGGTTTCTGGGAACAGTCTGCGTTCTTTAAAGAGATAGTTTCCATCTTTACCACGGTGGCTCAACAATGCTGGCTGGTACCATATATATATTATTCAAACCCATACCATCATCATCATCACTCCACTTCCTGTGACTTTGTGGTCACAGACAGAGTGGCCAGCATCAGAACAGCCAGGAAAAAGGGGCCAACTTTAAACCAACAAATCCTAATCATTATGTCTTTAAAAAGCCACACCAATGATTGCATTTAGTTTTGAAATGTTTTTTTTAAAGTTTCACAGCAAAGACAAACCAAGTTAAAGAGAGTCTCAATAAATCCCAAACTTACTGTACAGCCCTGAAGTTGCAACTGACTGCACTAAAAACCTCCATCTTTTCCACCCTATGGACACACTGTGCTCGCATTTCGTCAACCAAAAAAACAAACACATAAATCATATGAAGTACTCTATGTTGTGGAAAGCCCAGAAGCCCCTGGTTGAGTTGCTCTCTGTTCCAGCTTGCCCGAGTAATACAGACAGCAAATTTAGCTGAGGCCTGTAGCACTGGATCTCCTGGGCACCAAGTGACAGATTTAACAATGGCCGCTCAAGCTACTGTTATTTAAGGCTTTGTTTCGGTCGGATCCACGCTCGCTGGGAATGCGTAAGCAAATCAATATCTGTTATTCAAATGCCTCCAGATTGTGTAGTCTTATCAGTTGAAGCAGATCACATACATGTAATAGTGTGTCTTTCCATTTCTGTATTTCGGCTCCCCAGGATAATATATCTATGGTTTAAGTATACAATCTTAAGAAAGCAGAGCATTTCAAAGGGAAGCGCAAGGCCAGGCAGTTACGACTTTTTAAAATACAGTTCAAAAGCTTCTGACTAGTGCATGACTCGATGCAACTCATACTTGGGTTTATAAATAATTAACTGTTTCTTTAAATACGATGGCTCTATGAATATATCAACATGAAGTCTTGGCAGAAATCTCTGGAATTTCATACGTGCTACTCACAATCATATTTAATGAATGTGTTCTATAAAAAAAGACTCATTATAAAGACAGACCAATTATAATTTTTTTTTCCCCAGTTTTTGATCTATGCTAAAGAGAAGAAAGTGTTAAAGAATTACTATTTTATTTTATTGAAATTGAGAGAAACATTGATACTTCAGTAAGCTGACGAGTTCCTAGAATGAATATACCTCAGCTGTAGTCCGCATAACTACAAATAATTACACTAAAATCCTTTCAAATTACTCGACAGACTTTGTTGCTCTTCTGAAAAGGGACTTGATATTACAAATGGCGCAACAACGAAGAGACCACACATTTCTCTGATGAGCATTTTAGCACAGCCTTTTGATAGGGAAAACAAACCCAGAGCAGATTCAGCTTCAGTTCAACACAGAGCTGTCTGTCTGGGCCAGCTGTTTAACTGGGATAACAAACTCACTCTGAACACCGCGGAAAAAGTCTGGATTTGCTCTCTCTGTTGAGTGCATGGGAAGTACCAAATAGCAACAAATCAAATTCAATGCGAAGAACCTCTTCAAAACATGCTGAGCCACTCACTAATAATGGCACCTTTCTTGAAGCTTTCATTGATTTCATGGGATATGTTGAGAATCACAAGCAGTACTCGCATAGGTTGCTATTATCTTCTACTTTTGGCATTGTAGCCGAGATCAGCTGTTACCTGCAAATTGGCAGTATTATCACATTTGACCATGTCATTACATTACATTTCATTCAGCTGACGCTTTTATCTAAAGCGACTTACAATAAGTGCATTCAACCATGAGAGTACAAACTCAGAACAAGAATCGAGAAGGTACAATTTCTTTAAGAAAGCCCAACTACAAAGTGCTGTAAGTAAGTGCCCTTTAAGTGCTACTAAAGTGCTACTTTAAAAAAAAAAAGTATTTATTTATTTGTATTATTCAAGATATAGTCGGAGAAGATGTGTTTTTCGTTTGCGGCGGAAGATGTAGAGACGTTCTGCTGTCGAGTTTAAACTTTGATGGCACCATGAGGGGAAAAGTGTCAAAAGAGAGACCGGCTCAGCTAACCTCACCTGGAGAGGGTTTCCTCTTTCCTTGGATTGGGAACCTTAATCAAACAAGGATTGGGTTTTACAACCAGAAGCACAGTATTTTAGACCATGACTTAGTAAATCTGTCTCATGCTGATTTTAAGTTTTCTTAATTCAAATGTAGATGTCCATCATTCTGCAATGAGAGTGCTAAAAAAAAGAGTTTCCGAAGCCTTCCATGGTGCAACATCAATCTTCCCCGATGTAACTAGGAGCTGTGGAACGTAATTACACATTACAATATGGTGCACATCAGAGTGCTGAAACTTCTACCTATTTGATGTAATGACTATACGCTCAATGGCTGATGGATATGAACAACCTGTCCTCTCTTCGGGGTGCTGACGGGCTGGAGTCAGAATAAAAAATGCCAGTGACATTATAAAGAGAGTTACGGTTCTCTAAGGGGGGGGGCGGATCAGAGAGAAGCATCACACTGATGCACACTGCCGGGATCTGTACAAACGTGCTATTTAAATGACAGCGCAGAGCCGGATTATCACCCCCACGCAGGGGGAGCAGGAAAAGAAAAACAGCAACATGGAAAAGAAAAATGTCTGTCCAATTTGCGGCTAAAAGGAGTTGGATTGCAAATTGTTCACTCTCCATTTCATCCAATTTCTCCATTTGTCACACACAATGTCTGATTGTGAAACCAAGCAGGGAGCTGCTAATCACATAATTCTTCTGCTTCTGCGAGTTATGTTTCTGTAGAAAAGTTTGACGCTGGATGACACCCGCCGCGTTTTCCTGCTTCGACCTCTCTGTCTACATCTGATGAAACCTATTAGAAAACATTAGCGCGCGGCATATCAGCCGCAGCGAGGAGATGTTGTTGTGACACTTGGTTGGGTTTTTTATTTCCCCCGCACTGTAATTACAACAAAACAACGTTGACTAGGTGACGGAGGGTTCAGGTAGAGTGCCTTAATGCATAATGCACTTCACAACATTGCTCATGTACATCTTGACTTCCGCTTTCTCACACGAGAGGGCTGTCATAAATATCCAAAGGCCGTGTGCAGATTCAATTCAATTCAGTTTATTTTGTATAGCCCAATATCACAAATTACAAATTTGCCTCAGAGGGCTTTACAATCTGTACACATACGACATCCCTGTCCCAGGACCTCACATCGAATCAGGAAAAACTCCCCAAAAATAACCTTTCACAGGGAAAAAAGGGAAGAAACCTTCAGGAGAGCAACAGAGGAGGATCCCTCTCCCCGGATCGACAAAAGCAATAGATGTCATGTGTACAGAATGAACAGCATTTACAAAGTTACATAAACACATTACATGAATATGACAATGTATGAATGGTTCTCCAATCCATGAAACAGAAGGAGGTAGAGAGGAGGGGGCGAGGTGCATCAGCAGGGCCAACGCGGGAGGCCGGCTCACCAGGCATCAGACACCTCCAGGTCCAATGGACCCTATGAGACGTGAAGTCACAACGACTCCGGGGAGGAAGCAGAGTTAATAAGGTGCAATGGAGAGATGTAAATTCATCCATAAGGAGAGAGAGAAGATGAGATAGGTGCTCAGTGTATCCTAAAACATCCCCCAGCAGCCTATAAGCCTATAGCAGCATATCAAGGGGCTGGACCAGGGCAAACCTGATTCAGCCCTAACTATAAGCACTATTAAAGAGGAAAGTCTTAAGTCTATTCTTGAATGAGGTGACTGTGTCTGCCTCCCGGACTGAAAGTGGAAGCTGGTTCCATAAAAGAGGAGCTTGATAACTGAAGGCTCTGGCTCCCATCCTACTTTTTAGGACTCTAGGAACCACAAGTAGCCCCGAATTTAGTGAGCGCAGCTCTCTAGTGGGGCAATATGGTACTACAAGCTCCTTAAGATATGATGGTGCATCACAAATCAAGGCTTTGTAGGTGAGGAGAAGAATTTTAAATGTGATCACACCGACAGGATTCCAGCGTCCTGGTACTCGCAAAGTTTCGCTGCAGGTAATAAGAAGTGAGAAGCAACTCCTACACATGCTGATTATTCTCCAGGTACGCAGCAGCGGGTTTCCATGAGCACTTGAGGGCGAAACACATTTGTCAAATTTAGCTGCTGTTCTGCATGTGCAACCCTGAAACGAAGGCATAGAATGTGTAATGTATGTGTTCGTATCTGAGTTTGAACACAGGGACCTATTTTGTGGGAAACCCTGTACAGTATGCCTCACTTTTTGTATGAAATAGTTTTCTACTGCTCGTTATAGTCTTCACATCAATTTAGTTGCCCACAAAATGTACAAAATGACAATATTCAAACTTTTAACAGAAAAAAAACGGTGTATGATTAGTGTATGAATATAAATATTAAGGAAGAAATTAACAAACAACAGGCTAATAGCACATTGTCTAATATCACATTGCATCAATTAAAAATGATTAATAGGCACATGGTGGTTGTGCATGAAATGGGAAGAAGCCCGGATGAAGACACAGTTGAAGTATCTTGAGAATGCTGAAAATGATAGAAAATGTAAAAGCTTCCACTTTTAAGATGGTCCCTAACTTCTTTGGCATTTTGCAGTTTTCACGGTTACTCGAGCAAGAATGTCTAAATATCTAACTGAAGAATATGGTGTGTCTATGTGTATTAATATTAGCTCCTCTTAGCTTTTAGCAATCCATTACCTCCAAGACATGTCTGGTTCCCCTCAAACCATAAATGTACTGATAGCAGTGAACTGGATTAGAAGTAGAAAACAACTACATCTTAAGACGTGGAAGATCAATCAAGTCAGTGCCTATGATTTATATATCTTGAATTGCTCTTTATAAGACATGAATACCACTACCATCACAGGAAAGAGGGCAATACAATATGATTCAATGAGTTCTGTGTGTTCTGCTGTGTCTCTGAGACAAGGGGAGTGGATGTGAGCCATATTGTGTTGATAGGTGAGAGGAAATAATAATGCACAAACCCAGATTGCATTCACATCATGTGCATTATATGTTCAATATTCAAATATTGTTTTGTTTGGCTAAACACTTTGTAGTCAGTCAAATATTCCAATTATAGCTGGTAACGTCTTGCATTCCAGATAAGGGACGTGAACATCCAACCATCACTTGCTAAACTACTTTTTTTTAAACAAACATTTCATTTATATTCATCAATAAGTCTTAAATCACTTTCTGTTAATGAAGACTGCTAATTATGCATTCACAGTCATTTCTGCCACATTAATTTAAATGAAGAAAAAGCCTTAATTTCTCCTTCCTGTGACATTGCTTTGGATGGAACCATCCCGAGGAGCTAAATATGTGTATAAAGACAGGCAGAAATAGCAAAGGAGACTGAAGCCAGCATTAATCATTGGAATTAACAATTTCATGATTGATGGTAATGAAAAAAAAACTCTCCTCCCCTTGGAATTATATTAGCCAAGCTCAACACCCTCATGGAGGCTGGAGATATCAGTTTCCTCAGTAGCGTTATTACCATAACAGAAGTGATATTGGTTTGGGTGTCTGGATGTGTAAACAGAAAACTGTCAGAAATAGAGAAATTGTCCTCAGATGTATCAAGTTGTCTGTAGCCACAGAGCTAAAGAAAATAGCAAGAGTGCAATACAATTGTGACTTTATCACAGAACAAATGAAGCCTTGAGAGGGACGAGCTGCAGATTTAAAAACTGCACCTGCATATCGTCAACATGGCAAGACGTTGCCGGCTGTCATCCGAAAGTTATGCTAATTAAAGCTGCTTTAATTATGCTTTCCATATGGGAACCGGTTGACAAGACCGAAAGTTCCTCGTTCCATCTAATGACACCAAGCCTGCGTCGTTCTGACCTGATCCCCGTTTGTCCAACAATTAAAACCTGGCAAGAGCCGGTAGATGCTGCATGTCTCCATCTCTCATCATCTGAGAGGGAAGCACTTTTTTTATTATTTTTTTACCCCTCAGATCAACTCATCATTGCAGTGCTGAAGGATCAAACAGGCCGGAATTTGCTTGAGGTGTGAATCTGAGGAAGTTATCCGATTGAGGAATACGGTAATAAGACCGCCACTTGAACTATAGCGAGGCTCCTGAAGCCCCCAGGTGAAGGGAAACAGCACGAGGAAATCTCATTAGGCACAATACTTCTTTTACACGGCTGCCCCATCACAATGTCGAGTCTAAGGAATCCCAGCAGTCAAGTTTAAGGACGGTGAAAAATAAAGTAGCAACCTGAAGAAACAAAGACATCCCGCTTGCCTGGATATGAATCGGTGCCACTGACACAGACGCTTAAAAGAAAGGGAAAAAAGCTGCCGAGCTGCACATTTCCCACCATGAGATGAAGTAAAAGCGCTCGTACCAGCAATATTTTTGGATTCCCAGGTGGATGAACGGAAGCTCTTGCATATGAAGCACATATAAACAGGAAAGGAAAAAAAAGTCTCCACGAGATAACAGGAAGAAAAGCTCGGGAGATAAAAATAGACAGCTGGGAACAAGTCTGATCAGTGTATTCATGAAAGCTGTAAAAGCCGTACCCACGTTGTGTGTGTGTGTAGCACACTGGTCTAACGTGAGGTTTGGGCCGACGCATCGCTGTCTGCATGCAGCAGGAAGAGATTACACCACTGAAACCTGCTCCAATGCTTCTATTACTCAGAAACAACCGGAGAGAATAATAATAATAATAATAATAATTATTATTAATAATAATAATAATGCATTTAATTGATATAGTGCTTTTCGTGAAGAAAGAGAGAGAGAGAAGAAACAAATGTGTGTGTTTGTGTGTGTGTGTTTGTGTGCGTGCATGTGTGCGTGCATGTGTGTGTGTGTTTGTGTGCGTGCATGTGTGCGTGCATGTGTGTGTGTGTTTGTGTGCGTGCATGTGTGCGTGCATGTGTGTTTGTGTGTGTGTTTGTGTGTGTGTTTCTGTGCGTGCATGTGTGTGTTTGTTTGTGTGTTTGTGTGTGTTTTTGTGTGCGTGCATGTGTGTGTTTGTGTGCGTGCATGTGTGTGTTTGTGTGCGTGCATGTGTGTGTTTGTGTGTGAACTCGGCAGCAACAGAGGCTCGAGTCACAAGTGGCTCAAGTCCTCGGTCACACTCGGAGGATCCCCCGACACGTCTTTATAACTAGAGGTGATTATGTGTCATTCAAGTTGCAAAGTTGGCCACGCCCCTAAATGCACCATGCACTATAGATCATTAAAATAGGGCCCTAATTATGACCTGTCCCATCATTCAAACTACTAATGCCAAGATGTTGCTATTTAAATGACCACTGTAGATGACAATAACAAAGTTAAGGGATAACATTTAGAATTTCTGACAGTTCACACTGACTTCATGGCGATTCAAATATTTTTTCGGGGAAGTAAAAAAAAAAAGTTAGGATCTTGCTGTCAATTAGAGTTCTTGGAAGGAAAATCTGAATCGGCAGCTTCGACTTTTCAAAAGGCCGTTTGACCAGAAGTGTTGGATTCATTCCAAAAGCTTTGACTGCAGGCATCAGCAGAATACAGATTCCAGCTTAATTCCCCAATAATATTGAACTCTTAATACGCACGCCATCTGCACTGCACATAATGACCATGTTATTACGAGGGGAAAGTCAGATTCAATTGGGAGGTCTGGTGAAAACAGATGAAACTACAGACTAAAGACAGACAGGCAGGCAGACAGACTACAGACAGATTACAGACAAATAGGCAAAGATACTACAGGCAGAGATACTACAGACAGACAGACAGGCAGACAGATTACAGACAGATTACAGAGACAGACAAATTACAGACAGACTACAGACAGGCAGGCAGACAGACTACTCCGTAATGTCAAGACTCTCTGTGCTCATTGTGTCAGACTTTGAAGTCAGTAAATGTCAGTCACATCAAATAAAACCTGTCGAGCATTCTGTCACCGCACCACTATCTGCAGAGGGCTTTATTACTTGTTGTCTCTGCACCGCCCATAAATCAGAAAAGTGTTGTATTACAATATCTTTTTGTAAGGGTTGCAGATTATGAACATCTCCGATTTACATAACTATTTCAGTAGCCATTGCTTGTAAATGTTTTATCCATGTTTAAATATGATTCCCCTTCCAATTACTGCTGCACAGAGGCACCACATGTTTGCTGGTCTCTCTTCTTATAGGTTTCATAAGCTCATGTTTTCCTAGGGAAGGGAGCAGGTCTGTGCATCTCAATATCCAAAAAGGCTAGCTGCATTGTCATTTTCATGAGCAATGCACCGCCCATCTCTAACCTGATTCAGTCAACATCTGACAGCAGAGAGTGAGATGGAAAAAGAAACAGTGGAAGGAGGGAGATGTAAGGAAGTACCCGCTCACAAAGCAAACACTGTTCCTGTCTTCTCTCTGCCACTGAGCAATATGAGATGCCATGTTGTATGTAGTGGGTATGCGGCTTCTTTTAAAGGGGTTTATTGCACCAGAATACTGACGTTCTGATTCATTCTGACCAAACCATCAAACACAACAAAGTAGAGTTGTTCTAGTACCAGTTTCAGAAAGGCTTCCGATACAGCCTATAAAAAGCTGGATTGGTATTGGCGAGTAAGAGTCTATGCAACCTCACATCATCATATCAATAATCAGCTCATTTAGGCTACACAGAAACAACAACAACAACAACACGTGTCACCTGCTACCTGATCTGTACATCCTGCCCGATCAGTGCACACGCTGTTGTTTTTATGCATGAAATAGCGAGACACTAGTTACTGATTACTATCTATTCTGTCCATGAATGTTTTAAGAGATGCTGTATTCAACAGAATTGTTCTCTCTGAAAATGATAAAACACAGGGCGGGGATTCATCAGCTACAGTAAGCAACAGCTGTGTGTGCGATACTCATCTGAGCAGCTGAAGTATCGGAGGCCGGAACCAATGCTTTTTACATAAAGAAATAGATAACTTAAAGTATTGTATGTTTGACAAATTTCCAACCAAGATATTTGACGCAGACTCTGAGTTAGAAACACACAGTGTGTTCCTAACTCGGCAACTCACGCAACATCATTCTTTCAGGAGTCTGGGGTCCTCTCACAGGGCAACATAGGACTGAACTGTGCTGACTAGTTACTGCAGTATTTGTCCAATTTGACGTGTTTACCGTCACTAAAATGTTGTATTTTTCATGTGACGATAAAATCAGTGGAAACTAGGTCTGTACGGAATATTAAATTGTGTACATTCAAGGTTTTCTATTGAGTAGTGAAAACACTTCTGGAAGGTGAAACACCTTACATCCCTGGTTGAAACGGATGGAGTGAAACATCATTTAAAGTTTAAAAAATAAATATTTGACGTGTGTCAGGGATTGTGCCTCTCCACACAGAGCATTCTTTTGATGAGCATTTTGTGATGGACACGTCATGAAAATATGACTATGCCGAAGCCTTTTTTTTTTTTGCGATTTGGTCGGGTTAGATTCTCACTATTATATTTGCGCGCTCTCCTCTCCTTACCGAGCTCAAACGCTTCATTAGCATCACAGTGTCCCTGTTGTTTGCACTTAATGGGCCGGCGGTGTGTCATGGCGACACACGGGCCTCCCTGCCCCCTCTGAGGGAAGTCACCGTTTCGTGTCACTGAGACGAGGGACGTTAAATCCGTCCAGAAAGCAGTCAAACCCATAGACGGCATCAGGACGTGAGACGGAGGGAGAGATTGAGATATATAGAGAAGAGAGGGAGTATGTTATATGTCTAAAACCACACACAGGGGCGTTGTTCGATTCAGACTGAAAAAGCTAAGCCGGTTTTCGCGACAGATCCTCTGTCGGCCAGTGTTGAAGAATGTGTGTGTCAAAAGAACGAAATAAAACATGATCCTTCAGTGTACTTAAGTTGGTTTATGGATGACGTTTGAAGGAGGTGTTTTTACAGCAACAGGAAGTAGATATTAGAGGGCTTCATGATCTGTTTAATTATTATGTGTGTATTTGATAAGGGACAGTGCACATTAATAAAACATTTCTGTAAATGTGCCAGTTAGCCAAGAGGCTATTTTTCATCTGTAGTCCCAAGAGGCAGATGTTATGAAACAAACCTAAAAACATAAGATGATATATACAATGTACAAACAAGCAAAATAAAATAAGGGAGAACTATGTTAAAATGGACAGAATAAAAACATCCATATCAGAGACCCAAAACATAAAAGCATACAGAGTAAATTAAATATATAACCACAGACAGGTAAACAACAACAAAAGACATACATGCAGGTGGAGTGAGTGGTCGACCAGATGAGCTGTACTGGTACTCTGTATCTGTCCATGTCCATGTACAGGTTCCAAACTCTCTATGTGAGCTTACGATCTCCATCTGCAGATGGATAACATTGTGTCAACAGATCGACCGTGTGCAGCCCTGGGGAGGTTTCATATGAGCCGCCGACTGAGACGCTTTTGGATATGCTTGTACGGTTTCTTCAGCCGGTAACCTTGACCTTGTTGGGCCTGCAGGGGAGGGGGATGGGCGGGGGTGGCTTTGTGTGGAGAGAGTTGCCGGGTTCACTTTGAGCCCCAACTTCCCTCAGCACGCTACGCTGCAATGGAGTCTGTCAGTTGACCATTGATTGTTCCTTTCTTCATTTAAAGCAATCAAGTGCTGGGAGAAGTGTTGAAAAGGGGCTACATGGCCGGTAGGTCGGCAGAGTGCGTTGATGGACTTTGAATTTAAGTCCGTCCTGATTGGCCAGGACCATCGCTGTCATTTCATTTCAAACTTGGGCAGACTGTAAAATGCTGTAAGCAGGATCGATGTTCAGAGAGAGCTTAAACAGTCCTGGGCTATATATACTGTATATACATATACAATATATATAGTGTATATATACACAATGTATACTGTATACATATATATATATATACACACACACACATATATATGTATACAGTATATATAGTATATATGTATACAGTATACATTGTGTATATATACACTATATATATATATATATATATATACTGTATACATATATACTGTGTATACATATATATATGTATGTATATGTATACAATATATACAGTATATATACAGTATATATTATGTATACAGTATATATGTATACAATATATATAGTGTATATATACACTATATATATTGTATACATATTTTCATACTGTATATACTGTATACATATATATACAGCATATATACTGTATATATATGTATACTGTATACATACTGTGTATACAGTATGTATACAGTATATATATATATATATATATATATAGCCCAGTACTGTTTAAGCTCTCTCTGAACATCGATCCTGCTTACAGCATTTAACATATATACACAGGTATGTATGTATGTATATATATACAGTATACGTATTTATATATATATATATATATATATATATATATATATATATATATATATATATACATATACACACACAAACAAACATACGGGACATTTGTTAATAATGTCTCTCTGCTGTGCTGTTTTGGTCAATTTAGGATCCTTTATTTCCATGACCAGTGGTCTCCAGAAGGGCCCAGGAGGGGAGCTGAGTGATGAAGCGCCATGGAAGGACCATCTGGCCTGAAGAACGCTACCTGACTCCGGCCTCTACACCGAGGCCACGGGCACCTGGTAAAGTTGGCATGGAACACCTTGGTAGTTTGCCAGATATGGAAAGATACCACTCGTGTTTGGACGGGCCCACTCAGCATGGAGGTCCTCTGGCTGGAAGGTTACCAAGTGGAGCAAAGGAAGTTCAAAGGGCAGCTCAGCTGGAGCTCGTAAGTCCATCTAACTGAAAAGGGATGCTTTTCAAGAATAAAGCATCTTGTAAAGACATGAATCCTCAAATAGAAAGAGTGAATTAATGCGCTGATGGCCCGACAGTCAGGACAAGCAATTAAGTCTTAATTCACTACGACAAATACAAAATGAAGACTTGAAAGGTTGAAATGTTTCTCTGAAACATCAACAAGGTTATGTTCCCATAAAAAGACCAACATGGACATTTGCCATCTCTCATTATATTCTATCTATGGCATTCAACCCACAGGTGATCCAACTATATTGTGAATATACAATGATGAATTCATCAAGCGGTTTAATCATTTCCTAAAACAGCTGTACGCTGTAGATTTTTGCAAATGGAACTCAAACAGGAGTTTCTGACAGCAACCTTTTGTATATGTGAAATATTCTAAATACATATGTATGTTCATGGTAATGAAGGAACATGTCAGTTTAATGTCTTCTTTCACGCATGTCTTTGTAACATGGTTTAATGGAGCTATAATGGAGAGAACAAAGCAAAATCATAGTAGGTGTTGATCTTTTCTGATGAACAGAACAATAGAGGAAGTAGAATATCCCATGACTAATCCCAGGGGTTATATTTGTGTGTTTCAGGGGTCTAATGTTGTATCAACAGAGAAATGTATCCTCATTCAGTGGTTTAGATCAAATAATTAGAAAATGGAATAAATAATAGTTCCATTATCTATTCCTCTTCTAAGTTTATTACTTGCATGTCAAAGCAAACTCCGGTAGATGTTTAGGATTTTAGAAGGTATTGTCCTGAACTCAGTGAACTACTCCTCTCATGTGCCTCCCACCATCGCACACCTCCACAGCGCACCACTCGGCCAAGTGGTGAGTCAAATATGTGAAGTGCCTACCACTGCTCACACAATGGAAATCACATGGAGCCTCACCTTATCTCATACGTTTGAACTGGAGATTTCTTTTGAGTGTCCGCGCCTTAACTCGGCAGCAGTGTGAAAGGTATGACGCACAGAGGCAGCGCTCAAAGAGGCATGACGGCTTAGTTTTTCTTTTTTAACTGGAGTGGGTTGATATCTGTTCAGTCCAACTTGGGAAGAAGGTATGACATCATCAAATAAAAAGGTCCTTGCTGCCCTCTGGACTTGCTCACTGCTGAGTGGATGAATTAATTAGACCTCTGCATTCCTGACGTCCACCAGAAAGACCTGAAGTACTAATGAGCTAATGCCTGATGTAGTCAGACACACTTATCCAATTTATCATCCTGCCACCTGCACTCCCACTGCTTCACACACACACACGCACACACACACACACACACACACACACACACACACACACACACACACACACACAAAACCTTTTCATACAGAAAATACATACAAAATATGTAATATGCAAAGTTTGGTTGTGTCTTAGGAACTTTGAATTAACATTTCTCAAAAAGTGGCCTTGATCTAATTCATTTGAAGGCTTATATGCAATATTGTTTTTGATTCATGTATCACTCTCTTTAGTCCTAATTTTACTTTCTTTAAATAATAATCATATTTAGGAATACGTCTAATCCTCTGTGGATGTTTAAGGCCAACTCAAAACATCCTGTACATTTTCACAGCACAAAGTGCATCACTACAACAACAAAGTCATGCAAACTCACCAGTGCTCTGAGTTCCTGTTCTGTATCAGAAACACTGTTCTCATGGTCTGATTCATAGTCCACTCTACTTTGCCGTCCTTTTGATTGATGGAACTCAAGACGTCCTGTGAAGATGTTTCACATTAAAACCCTTCCAGCAGCTCAGCGGGCACGCAAACACCTGCTTTAGGGTTATGCTTTTAATGTGAAATAAGGATTCTGTTTCATTGTCTTAACATGAATCAAAAGAACAACAAAGTAAAAGAATTAGGTGGAATTAATTACTGACTGAAAACAGTTAATCTGTTAAAAATAAATAAAAAGACAACCATGGAGCTGGCACGATTCAGGAACAACAGGTTTGGACCCAAAAGCAGATGAGGAGATGAAAAGGCAGCAGGTAGAGTTCAAAGATTTAATGAGCTGGTAGTCCAAAAAAAAAAAAGAATCAGAAAACCACTAGGAGCCACGCTGGAATGTAGAAACAAGCTATTGAGGCAGACGACCCGACACTGAAAGCTCAGTCTTAGCACACAAATAACTAATTAGCTAATTAACATTGTGGCTGAACTAAGTCATCACTGATGGGGAAAATCTTTCTTTCTTTCTCTATAATGTGAACATAGTGACTAAACAGCTTCATGTTTTTCACGCATTGAGGACCATCAGCGTAACGTCACCACAGCTCATTCCGGGCCCTCTCAATGTTTTGAGCTGGCCCATATTAGTTAGTAGCAGTAGCAGCTGGCCATTATCTGGAGACTTCCTATCTGTTTTGAAAGAATGTACATAGACTAACTGTTAATAGAAGAGGGATATCTTCTGAATGTGATCCAGCGCTGCCGCTGTAGCTGAAGTTGTCGACAGCCTAACGTTTGCTGCTGTCTAATGGGCCCTGATGGCTGGATGCTGCCTTCAAGAGCTGTGACACAGGGAGCTGGGCTGATCAAAGCATCATCTGAGAGAAACATGGTAATTTAAATGGCAATGACGGGGTTGAGGTAAATGTGTTTAGACGTTAGCAGATGTGGCAGGTACTGTATCTCCAGATGTCTTTATCTGTCCCCGGCGAGTCTTTGCAAGGATGACTCCATGCACAGATGGGGCCTGCCAAGAAGCAGGAAGTGCTTCTTGGTTCATAAAACACATGGACACCTCGTGCAGGGCATTGCCAATGGCAGACAAAAAGCTGATGCCAAAAGTCAACAAGAATGTAGAACAGTTTGATTTGCCCACATCTTTTGTACCGACCATGTAATGTAATAATGTCTTATTTGTTTAACATTTTGTTGGGGATTCTACATATTTCTCCTTCACAAAGGGCTTTACAGCTGCCATCAGTCTTACCATCAGTCATATATGTATATAAATACATATACTGTACATATAACCCTGTAGTGTTTATGCTCTCTCTCAACATAGATCCTTCTTACAGCATTTTACAAAAAAATAATAATAATACTTAAGTGGCTGTACATATTTCTCCTTCACAAAGGCCTTTACAGCTGCCTGTTTACAACTGCTTTTAAGTCTTAAAACATTAAGACAACTCACAGGGCAGTATTGTTTGAAGATGCAGCATCATCTTTACCATCACAGACCACAGGGTGATAACATTTAGAGGTTTCATGGGGTTGCAGAGCAACACAACTCACTCAATGACTACTTCAACACATGCTGACCATCTGGCTGTTAAAACTCCCTTTTTGTGCATGCCATTTGGATCTAAATCTGTCGCCACACGTTACGCTGTTCCCTTATTAAATAATGTTTCATTTATGTATTTATTTGTTGGGCTGTAAGTTACCCCCTACCCTGTTGAGTTGACATCAACCAGAGACCACTGACTAAAAGGAGTTGTGGAGAAAGAAAGTGGAATCGTCTGTGATTGGACGCGTTTGACCGTGAGTGGCCGACTGACAGCACTTTATCTCTGTGTCATGACTCAAACTGGTGGAGCTCCTTTTATTATTAATAATAATAATAATGCATTTAATTTATATAGCGCTTTTCATAATACTCAAAGACACTTCACATAATTAAAACATCCTAAAAGCTAAAAATAAATAAATAAGAATAGCTAAAATACTGCCCTCGATGGACTGGCGGCCTGTCCAGGGTGTCCCCTGCCTTCGCCCTATGTCAGCTGGGATAGGCTCCAGCGCCCCCGCGACCCTAATGAGGATAAGCGGTATTGAAAATGGATGGATGGATGGATAGCTAAAATACAGTTAAAACAAATAAATAGGGACTTTGAGTCACTCGGACCCTGATAAGAAAACAAAAACAAAAAAACAAACAATCACACATTAAAAGCAGTTCTGAACAGGTGGGTTTTGATTTGCGATTTGAATGAGGAAAGGTCAGTGCAGTCTCGGATGAGTTAGAATTAGATGTGGCTTCATGAATCATCAAATTTAGTAATACAGATGCCTGCTTAGAAACACTATTTAGTATGGACACCATAGCTGTGACCCCAAATCCACACTACCGGTAAATACTAATTCTATACCATGTGCACTACATACTAATCAGCATAATATAATGTTTTAACGGTTAATAACTGCATATAATTAGTATGGCTCTGTAGAGAATATCTACTGCTGTAAGACTGATCAACGTCTCAACAAAGACTGTTTTTGTATCCATCTTTCAACCCAAGGCCACATGACCAATCTATCGTTATTTATAGTTCTCTATACTACAGTCTGAGTATTAATACAGCAAACAACAATCATTTATGAAAAGTTATCGAGAATTATAGTCTACCTGAGCAGAGAATGAAGTTTCTCTCCCCCTGTGAGTGTTATTATCAAAACACGTTTGGCTGCTTTCACACCGAATCACTGCTGTGTTTTGGCACTGTTAGCACTGTTAGCACTGTTAGCACTGTTCGCACTGTTAGCACTGTTCGCACTGTTCGCACTGTTCGCACTGTTAGCACTGTTAGCACTGTTGGCGCTGTTCGCATGGCTAGCACTGCTAGTGTACATTTTGGCTCAGCCACCTTTATGTTTGCTTATAGTTAGAGTCATGTGCCGGCAGGCCCGGCAATCCATTTTGAATCAGCCGATTGAGTGGCCATTCTCAGTTGTTATCACTATTATAATGCTTCCGACGGGCCAAACTTGACTTTGTGAATTAAAACAAACACATTTTAGGTTCAAGCAACACAATTATTTTTTAGATCAAGGAAAATATCAGGGTTTGAGTTCAAATAAGTGCATGTAACAAAAGTATGGTTAAAAACAGCCTGGTTTCTGGACACAAACAACTGTGTCCCGTGTGAAAGTCCTGTGTTTGTTTGCCCCATCCACCACCTCGACCTTCTTTCTACACAGGCGTCGTCCCTCTTTATACTACGTCATCTTCCTCCTCTGCTCCCGTCGTGATAATAATGACCACTAGAGGTCAGAGTCATCACCTTGTATCCGTATCGGTAATCAACCATCATAACGACCTTCTGAACCTGACTAGAAGGTGTGACAGGCCCGTTCTAACCATATCTACGGGAGTGATAACTGCTGATCACGGCCATTCCATCAGCTGATCACATTTTAACTTGTGTTCAACATGTTAAATGTAATGTCATGTACTATACCTTCATGTGCTCCAGACCACATGAAGGTATGTGAGCAGGTGAGCCCCAGACCACATACAGGTATGTGAGCAGGTCCACTGCGGGACTAATGAAAGATTATTGTAGGACCTTTAATGAAAGGGAACATGAGTGCATGTATCTCAATCAAAATATAATGGGCTCTTCCTTGGCCCATGTTACACCCTTCCACCAAGTTTCATTAAACTGGTCCAGCATATCCTCCTTGGAGGTAATTACACGATCAGTGTCTATTTTGGATTGTACTCTGTAGTCTGGCTTTTGCATTACCAATTCAAATCCGTTGTGTTGATTTGCAGCACTAATGCGGCATCATGCTCTTCCACTAAACAGAGGCTATTAGTCACACACTGAAATAAGCATTTTAAATGCCACATGTTTGATGAATTTACAGTCATGTTTCATGGATCTTAATCATAAGTAACCACAAAGACTTTGTAGCAGACAATTATTTGTAACTTTTCTAATGGTGTTAATTGACATCAAATTATTAATATTATTAATATCTAAAACACGAGGTGCGGGTGTTTAGCGTTTGTCCGCTCGCTTAGTAATTTACTCAGAGGTTCTGCAGCACGCGCACACACACACAGCCATAACTACTCAAACTCCCACAATGGATGCCCTACACGGGACCTTTAGAACCTTGGCAGCTTACAGAGAAAAATAATCATTGTGTGAACTTCACCACGCAGCAAGATAAGAGAAAAATGGAAAATAATGAATTTCAGCTCGAGTTCTAAATAGCATTGTTTGTATTGTACTTCTTCGAGCAGCAGCGTTTGTGCAAAAGCGGTGGGAAAATGCATTGATAATAATGAATCATAATGTGGTATGGGCTCATTAAAAGATTTGTATAGTCTTATGTTCGGTCAGAGCCAGGAAGTGTGTGGGCTGTTGTAAAGGCAGAGAAGAAAGGTTCCGTTGCTTTTACTTTGAACATTAAGTATTCGGCATACTACATGTCAATTTAGTGGGCAACACAAGTCCGCCGTGTGTCAAGAAGCAGACATCCATCCATCTCCTGTTCTTCTTTGTGCTATTCGGGGTCTGTCGAGGCTATTTTTACCACGCTGTGTCTCCGTGTTATATCAGACTCGGGCAATTAAGTTGACCGGCCATCTCATCTGCTTCTCTCAATCACGGTGAGCAGCTCTTGAAAAACACCTTTTTCATCTTCACTTTCAAGCCTGTTCCCGTGGTTTACAGATTGCCAGGGATTCAATTTGTGCCACAGAAATGTCCCATGCAATTCTGAACCTGATCAGCGGGAGAGATGGGACTCTCTGCCTCCTGGAAGGAGACCTCTGACTGCCTTGCAATAGCTGCCTGAATCCTCCTTGTCGATCTGAATTGCTACGAGGGGTAAGGAAGCAGATAATATATAAACACCACGGCCAGCAATTGAATTCTTGTGCCTCAAACCTAGAATCTGCAGTCAGGGGGTATCAGCTACATCTCCATGAACTCCATACAGCTATTTTGACTTTTTCAGATATTCTAAATTTAATTGAACTCCTTGCTCATACTTAATACGCTCTAGTGTATGAATTACATTTGCTCCCATCACTGTCACAAGTGTCCAGACAAAATCATCTGATCTGTGAGTGTGTTTCACCTTGCAGCTCAGCCTCTAGCTGCGCTTCAATACTCTCCTAATAGTCTGCAGTGCTCCTTTTTTCCCACAAACATCTCATCTCGATCGCCATCATTCACATGTGTCAATCACATCACGGGGCATCGGGGCAGGAGCAGTGATGTCACCAGTTAAAGCAGAAAATACAGTGCACTGATATTTAGGAAGAGAAAATGGTACTGCAGTATACCGTACAGATATACTAACCCAGTCATATGCTTAACTTTTGGTTCTGATATCTGTTTCCGTTTTTTAATCCAAAATGGTTGAGATTATTTCAGCTCCAAAGCGAACACATTTTATGTCAAATGTTTCCTTTCTCCTGGCTCCCAAAAATCAGGAAACAGGCGTCTCATATTATATAGCGCTGACAATGTCTGTTGGAATGACAGACTTTGCTTGCAGCACATTATATCAGCTTTAGTTCCATAATTTGGCAAGTAACTTGTCAGAAGACCAAAGTGAAACTCTTGGCTTTTGTTTCGTTAATGTCCTCTCTGCAAAGAGCTGTCAGTGACTGATTGTTAAGGACGTAGTTTGACATTTTAGGAAATATGATTCTTTGGTGTCTTGCCAAGAGTTATATAATAAGATCAATAGCACCCTCATGTTTGTGCATTAAGATTGGAGCTCGAGCCAGGAGACGATTAGCTTGGCGTAGCTTGGGGACTGGAAGCAGTGGAAGCAGCCAGCCCGGCTCTAATGTCACCAGTGGAGAAGGTGCCAGTTCGAACAGGTTTGATAATAAACCAAACACCGGACTGGATCGTGTACCTGATCTTACCACTAGGTGTCGCACATACGGGCTTTCGTTTTACGCTCTCTATCTTGACACATGGACTTCCGAGTAAACACCCTTTACTGAAATTGGATCAAATTCATGGTGCTGGCCTCGGCCCGGCGATACTTTGTGCACTGCCATCTGACTGCTAGCATTCTGCCATGCTACAAGCTTCGTGCTAAGATGGCGGTATTTCTTCGAGAGAACGAGCACCTGATCGATCACCACTCACTTCCAGGTTACGTCAAATGTCTTCTTAAGATGTGCATTGAAAGGTCACCAACTAAGTAGGTCAAAGTTTGAAAATCTAGAGACGTTTTAGCTGATCAGCCTTTAACTGGCTACCAGTGAGTCCGTCTCATATTTTAACTGTTTTGCCAGTCACATTTACACACGTGCGCTACATGATAATTTTACATTGGCACACAGCAGCACACACACCCAAAATGTGTAGGTGAGAGAAGACATAAGGTTTACACACACACACACACACACACACACACACAACTCTCAGAATAATTGAAAGATGGCATGAGACACTTTTTGTAACTTTTCAAACCCCAACTATTTGAGAAGCACGCCTTCTTCACACAACTATTTGTTCATCTCTTTTTGGGTGTTCAATCTGTTCCAAAGCCAAGTGTGTGCTATTATCCCCATATTTATTATTGGCACAATGTACAGACTCATCTTTAAGAGTTACTCACAGCACAGGGGTTTCCCTAAACCACGTATCCTCTGTGAACCACGCTGTGAGTGAATTAAGACTCTTACTGTAAATTGAAGGGGTCACAAATTGAGTGGGCCGTGAAAAATTACAAGTGGAAATATTGTCATTGCGTGATTGAGAAAGAACTTAAGAAGGAGAAAACGAAAGGAGGGAGCAATAGGAACGATATTCTCAGGATCACCTAAGGGCACTTACTGAAATAAAGTGTGTTCACCTGAGGCCTGCCCCGACATATTACCCACAGAGCCTGCCCACAGGAAGACTCAGACTGCTCCAGAGACCGGGAGCCTAGTGTTTATGGGCATATGCGGCCCGATGGCGAGTAAACGCTGCTCATTGGAGCGTGACAGTGTCCGCCTGCCTGATCACTCCCAGGCACATACCCGAAGGATCGCCGAGCCCACACAGTGGCTTAGGTGATGTTTGTTATTTCAATGTGTCTTTTCTGTTGTTTTTTCTTTGTGGGATTGTTTTTCAAATTCTCTCCTCTCAGCAGGATGTGTTAGGTACCAGATCAGACTGTGCTCGTTGCAGCGGGATGTTCACAACCTGATTTGGAAGCTTACATTGTAATTGCCGCGTTACACAAGAGGAGTGTGGCCAAGACACAAGGTGGAATGCGAGCCAAGAGGAGGGAGAAAGGGAGGAGAGGCAGAGAGAAGCATGGACACAGGTTTAGGAAAATAAAAGCACAAGAGATGGAGAACTGGCAAATGAAGGACTTTTATGAATATATCACGCATCAAATCCACTGATGTTTACAATAAGACCCACATTGCCACACCGACATCTCAAGTGTGCTTGAGAATGTAAACCTATCATCTATAATACATAGCTTGTGTAGTTAGGATCCATATAGTCCAATGTGTACCTTAGGTAAGACAGAAGGTCAAGCAGACAATCACCTGCAATTTGTCCATCTAAAGAGAAATCACCTGCATCCAAAATGTGTTGTGACAAGAATGTGTTGTAGAAAGCGAGGAATATGCAAAATATTGATATAACTAAAATAAATGTGTTTTTCAATTGAATTGGACAGGTCACCAGACCATCGCAGGGCACAAATTGTATTTTTATCTTTTTTAATTGTTTTATTGCTGACTTTAAAAAAACAAAATCTGAACGTTATAGGCCTAAATGAGTATTAGTCTGTCCACTCAACAACAAATAGGAACAGAAGGCCATAGGAATTTGCAGGTTAATTATCTGTAAACCGCCTCTCATCTCTTACATTGGCTTTAAAAGGATCAAGGCTCTCTTCTGGGAAAACTGTTAAAAAGCCTTTAATGGGAGAAAAGCTGTTTTGTGCTGCTACGTGTGGGTTATAACCCAGCTCTATATTAACAAGCTTCAGCTATGTTCCTACGATTTCACCATGAAAGCGCCATCTGATTAAAAGCTTCATAACGTTATTCCAAAAGAGTTGCTTTATTTTAAATATATATATAGTAGTTGATGTGTCCTTGAGCAAGACACTAAACCCTGAATTGTTCCCTGTAGCTGTGTCTACGGTGTATGAATGTAACATGATTGTAAGTCGACGTCAGCTAAATGAAATGTAATGTAATGTATATATATATATATATATATATATATATATATATATATATATATATGTGTGTATATATAAGAATTTAAGAAAAACAACTTGAATATGCATGATTTAAAAAGTCAATCCATTTAGGAGTAATAAAAAGGTTTTGACATTTTCTTTATCAAGGAACCACATTGCCTCACTAGATTCTCATGTGATTTCATGTGAATCCAGCTGCCGTGACAGGTAACCAAAGTGATGGACAACTGACTAAAGCATGACTAAAGTCTGTTTGTAACTGAAGTTGCTTAGCACAGGCAGGCTGTCACCATATTTGAACAAGACAAAAATGTTACAAACTCAACCAACTATCAGATAGTAGTGCACTGTATATCAGAGTTGTACTGTCTTCCATTGGTACCACTTTCCGCTAGTGCAGAAATCGTGTCCATTTAGCATATGTCCGTTCTACATGGATGCGCAGGTTGTGCATGTGTTCGATTTGTAGCTCGTCCTACAACTCCATGTGCCGCTGTCTGAAATTAAGCAAATTATGAAGGCTTGGCGGTGTCGAGAGAAAACCACTGCACAGCCAAGACGTGACTTTGGTGAAACAAGTCTGGGGGTTGGCGTTATATTGGGCGTTGCCATGGCTATCAAAACGCATACACAACCAGAAATAGATTCACTCAACAGCTAGAGACGTGGTGTGAAACTGTCAGCGAAGACTAGTGAGTTTCTCACAACACTTCGAAGAGTGTCATATGATCGACTCTTCATTAATAAGTGACAAGCTCTTCAGATATATGGAGACACGACTGTTCTCTCTGTGGGATTTCACTTTATAATTCACCTGCTTCTGTTCCAGCAGGACATGTTCTACATGTCTGGAAGCAATAAAGCTCAAGAGTAATCTTCTTAGACGGATCGTAAATATGTCAGCCTGAATCCATCTGAGTGACGGAGCAACGTACTAAATATCTGACATTTTATAATGCAAATAATACTGTCCAAGTGCATGTTGTACTTCCATTTGAGCAATATGCCACAATCCCCATGGTGAGACTGCTCTTTGCCTGTAACCTTTTTCTCAGAACCTCAATGTTGCTCTGTCAATACCCGATCAAGAAACATTTGTTTGATCAGTTGTATTTCTCTCTTTCTGTTTCCATAATTGTAAATGTGAGTGGGTTGGTAACAGTTGCTGTGTATCCGTCTGGCATGGTGATGTAAAAAGACGAAATAGTAGTCTTCAAATGTTTTGGTGACTCTTACCAGAAGGCATAGGTGTCAAACGCACTACATGTTATGTGGCCCGCGACCGCTTGAAAGGCATGTCCATTTTGTAAACCGCGAATGAACGGAATCCTACTGTGAAAAAGCAATGTTTCCATATCGGCTTAAGTGATTAAATTGAAAAAGGTCAATAAATAATCCCAAAATGTCCAAGAAGAGAAAGATTGATGCAAAGAGGAAGGCAAATTATATAAGATGGGAAAGCAAATACATGTTTGTGCTTCAAGGAGACAATCCGGTAAGTCTTCTGCGTTAAGAGGCAGTGTCGGTGATGAAGGAATACAATTCACGTCGGCGTTTTGACACCAAACACGAAGCCAAGTACGCTAATGTTAGCCTCCATCCAAGTAAAATATAAAAGTGCCCAAGAATTAAAAGGCAAAATGCAATCGCAGCAGAATATATTCACAAAAGCTACAGACAAAAATGCTGCTACTGTGAAAACTAGCTTTATTTTGCCTGAAGACATCGCACAAGCTTCCAAGCAGTGCACGCTAAAGGTATGTGAGCAGGTGAGCCCCAGACCACATAAAGGTATGTGAGCAGGTGAGCCCCAGACCACATACAGGTATGTGAGCAGGTGTGCCCCAGACCACATAAAGGTATGTGAGCAGGTGAGCCCCAGACCACATAAAGGTATGTGAGGAGGTGAGCCCCAGACCACATACAGGTATGTGAGCAGGTGAGCCCCAGACCACATACAGGTATGTGAGCAGGTGAGCCCCAGACCACATAAAGGTATGTGAGCAGGTGAGCCCCAGACCACATAAAGGTATGTGAGGAGGTGAGCCCCAGACCACATACAGGTATGTGAGCAGGTGAGCCCCAGACCACATAAAGGTATGTGAGCAGGTGAGCCCCAGACCACATACAGGTATGTGAGCAGGTGAGCCCCAGACCACATGAAGGTATGTGAGCAGGTGAGCCCCAGACCACATACAGGTATGTTAGCAGGTGAGCCCCAGACCACATAAAGGTATGTGAGCAGGTGAGCCCCAGACCACATACAGGTATGTGAGCAGGTGAGCCCCAGACCACATACAGGTATGTGAGGAGGTGAGCCCCAGACCACATACAGGTATGTGAGCAGGTGAGCCCCAGACCACATAAAGGTATGTGAGCAGGTGAGCCCCAGACCACATACAGGTATGTGAGCAGGTGAGCCCCAGACCACATACAGGTATGTGAGCAGGTGAGCCCCAGACCACTTAAAGGTATGTGAGCAGGTGAGCCCCAGACCACATACAGGTATGTGAGCAGGTGTGCTCCAGACCACATGAAGGTATGTGAGCAGGTGAGCCCCAGACCACATACAGGTATGTGAGCAGGTGAGCCCCAGACCACATACAGGTATGTGAGCAGGTGTGCCCCAGACCACATACAGGTATGTGAGCAGGTGTGCTCCAGACCACATACAGGTATGTGAGCAGGTGAGCTCCAGACCACATGAAGGTATGTGAGCAGGTGTGCTCCAGACCACATGAAGGTATGTGAGCAGGTGTGCCCCAGACCACATACAGGTATGTAAGCAGGTGTGCTCCAGACCACATGAAGGTATGTGAGCAGGTGAGCCCCAGACCACATACAGGTATGTGAGCAGGTGTGCTCCAGACCACATACAGGTATGTGAGCAGGTGTGCTCCAGACCATATGAAGGTATGTGAGCAGGTTTGCCCCAGACCACATAAGGTATGTGAGCAGGTGAGCCCCAGACCACATACAGGTATGTGAGCAGGTGTGCTCCAGACCACATACAGGTATGTGAGCAGGTGTGCCCCAGACCACATACAGGTATGTGAGCAGGTGTGCCCCAGACCACATAAGGTATGTGAGCAGGTGTGCTCCAGACCACATGAAGGTATGTGAGCAGGTGAGCTCCAGACCACATGAAGGTATGTGAGCAGGTGAGCCCCAGACCACATACAGGTATGTGAGCAGGTGTGCCCCAGACCACATACAGGTATGTGAGCAGGTGTGCTCCAGACCACATGAAGGTATGTGAGCAGGTGAGCTCCAGACCACATGAAGGTATGTGAGCAGGTGAGCCCCAGACCACATACAGGTATGTGAGCAGGTGTGCCCCAGACCACATACAGGTATGTGAGCAGGTGTGCCCCAGACCACATACAGGTATGTGAGCAGGTGAGCCCCAGACCACATACAGGTATGTGAGCAGGTTTGCTCCAGACCACATAAGGTATGTGAGCAGGTGTGCTCCAGACCACATAAAGGTATGTGAGCAGGTGAGCTCCAGACCACATACAGGTATGTGAGCAGGTGAGCTCCAGACCACATACAGGTATGTGAGCAGGTGAGCTCCAGACCACATGAAGGTATGTGAGCAGGTGAGCCCCAGACCACATGAAGGTATGTGAGCAGGTGAGCCCCAGACCACATACAGGTATGTGAGCAGGTGAGCCCCAGACCACATACAGGTATGTGAGCAGGTGAGCCCCAGACCACATACAGGTATGTGAGGAGGTGAGCCCCAGACCACATACAGGTATGTGAGCAGGTGAGCCCCAGACCACATACAGGTATGTGAGGAGGTGAACCCCAGACCACATGAAGGTATGTGAGCAGTTGAGCCCCAGACCACATACAGGTATGTGAGCAGGTGTGCCCCAGACCACATCGGCCAACATCAATGCTGTGTACAAGAAGGCGATGAGTCAACTCTTTTTCTTGAGGAAACTTCGATCCTTCGATTTGTGCAGCAAGATGTTGGAGAGGTTCTACCAGTCTGTTGGACCAGTGCTCTGTACTTCTCCGTAGTCTGCTGGGGGAGCAGCATTGCTATCTATCTATCTATCTATCTATCTATCTATCTATCTATCTATCTATCTATCTATCTATCTATCTATCTATCTATCTATCTATCTTCAACTGTGACAAAAAAGCTTTGAACAAAGTTAATGTAATAACGTGCATGCTTTGTCTGTATTTTTTAAAGTTTGAAAGAATAATGTGGGTTTCTTAACCCTAAATTAAATGGATTTATGTTGTAATAACAGAGACATTTGCTTTTATATATTTTTACATTCATATAATGCATGTACAATATGTTTTAAAATAAACAATAATCAAATGCAAAGACAGTTATTTAACAATATGTTAAGGAGTAGTTTTTACAGTGTTACAGTTACAACCATAATGCTGATGTGACCCTTGGTGAAAATGAGTTAGACACCACTGCCATGAGGTCAAATGTGCCTTTATTTTCTGGACCAGTCCAGTCATTACAGATTGAATCACTGAGGACGACTACACGCGAGTGGTACCGGGGGGTTGTAACGGTAGACCGCTCACACCATATACTGCCGTGTTGAACTCATATTACTCAGACTTATGCCATCTGAATACATAAAAATATTGTATCACACAATTCGAAAAAATAGTGGTTAAAGAAAGTGTTTGTAATAATCTGACATTCCTATTGTTACACCAGTCTCCACTCGAGGGTTATTGTCATGATACCAAAATTATTAACTTCGATAGGATATCTGCCATAAATATCCTGATACCGATACTTCAATTCAATACAATACCACAAATACGATACTGGTATATTTATCTATAATAGTAATAAATAAAACATCTGTATGGTTCCCTTTTTACCAGTTTGTTCCTGCCCAGCTTTTTGAACACTTAACAAATGACATTAATATTAGTATTAGCCTACAGCAAGATATTAATGAAAACTACATGGTGCCATCATAGCATTGATTATGCATGGCTATGTAGGCCTTCTGTCTGTATCTTACCAGATGACTACATAGTTCCTTCCATGAGTATGAGCAATTGTAGAGTTCATATTTGATCTTAATTCATGGAATAATTATTTTTCCTTAACTAAAAATAAAAATAATTAGCTCAAGATCCACCCTCAGGCTCCACCAGCATGTAGCCATTTTGCATCAATTGTGTTTCAGTTAGTCCACTTGTGTGCATTGTGACCTCATGATCATATAGGCTGGTCGTAAAACTAGGCTAAGGCTACTCGTGTTAGGCTGTATATGGGTGAGCTTAAGGTGTGCATCATGTTTATAATCACATTACCTGTCGTTCTTTGAACTCTTGGAAAGGTTTGGACCTTTCTGTCTGAAAGGTGCTTTGCCATGTTTGACGTGTTGCCTCCCTTGGTTTCTCAGGCCTTTTGGCTATCGGAGTACATGCCCTCCCTTGAGCCCCACTGCTAGCATGACTAAGAATGTGTATGGTTATTTATTTGCTTATTTATTTAGTTGTATATCAATTATGGTTACAAAATGATTTCTACAAATATGTACATTTGGATGATACATGAACAGTAAGACAATCAATGTTAACAAGCAAACAGTTTAGCCAGCTTAGCTAACACCTTATTTGGAGGTTAAACCAAAAGTACCGGTGATGTCTCTAATAATCCCACTGTGAATATGTATAAAATCACTGGCCATTTGCTGTCTATGAGTGTGTATGAATGATGAGTTAGAGTCCGGATGGACAGGTAACACGTTGCATGGTAGCCCCTGCCATCAGTGTATGAATGGGTGAATGATGACAAGTATTGTTAAAGAGCTTTCAGTGGACCACACTGAAAGCTGTGGAGGAATAAAAAGAGATCTACAAGTACAGTCTATTTACTATTTACCAATCCAACACTTGCATCCCAGTTCACTGAGAGCTGTCAAATGTCTTTATAGACTGAGGAATTTTAGTAGCTGAAGTGGACAGACACAAAGTTACTGTTGACAGAAAGTGGATACACCGAAAAAATGCATTCTAACCAAAAAACTAAGTAAATCCTGCAATGAAGAGAAAACACATGTTGATCAAAACAAGTGTAGCCACAGTTGTGAGTCAGTTGAACTACGTGTCCAACCAAATTACGCTTCCACTCAACTATACGGAACCACACAACAATCTCCCTCCATAGTCTTCAGACTATTAGAAACATATTTGTGATATGTCAAGAAGAAATGCAATCAGGGAGAAAATACGTTTTTTTATGACATTTTTAGAAGGCCAGGCTGATTATCGAGGGACTAGGGATATAACAGTTCCTGGTGTCAGGATAAGCTCTAAACTCAAATTCACATTTGTATTATGATGGACTCCAGGGTATTGCAAGTCCACTGGGCCTTCGCAAATGGGAACAAAAATGTTTTAATGTATTTTTAAATGTTTTTTACACAAATATGTGTTGTACAAGTAGCAAACTCCTTTAGGGATATAGTTAGTGTGTAGGTTGCGTTTGTATCGTTAGCGAGTGTGGGTTAGTAGAGCCACAAGTACAAGTTTTAGTAACGTTAGAGCTGCGAAAGTAGCAGAGCAATGCACAGTGTGTTGGTGAACAAAGCATAGTGTGGTTTTGTGTGGGCCTACCTTGTGATTGTCTGGGAGTCGGCCGTGTCTTTGTCTTACGACTTAAACCCTTTCAAAGGGTGTCTTCACCTCACCAAAGTTCATTGTAAAATATTGGTCGCCTAAAAATGTCTTATTCAGTGTTCGGTTAGATTTAGCTCAACCCTCTGCTGTCACTTCTGGTTGCAATAATCAAGATGGCAACGGCCAAGAGGCCGATCTTGAGGCTTCAAGATGGCAGTCCACAAACCAATGGGTGACGCCACAGTGACTACATGCACTGCTTATATACAGACCAAGATGATGACATTTCGCCATCAGTGCTAAATTCAGTACAGTCCTTTCAGCTGCTGTAGGCCTTTGTGTACGTAATGTTTTACTCATTCTTGTTTCCCTGTATTTGATTCCTGTGGCCAATGTTTCATGAGCCATAATTATAACCTCCAATCCCATCTGACAATACAGGCTGCCAGTAAAGTGGAATGGTTAAAAGACAAGCTTTGTAAATGCCTTAAAGGTTAAATATTAAGAGCAACGAAGGACTTATCTAAGCTCCGTGGCATGTTGTTGACTCATCTGTTTATTTATACAGCAGCCCAGATTGTAAAGACCGAGGACGTCTGTTCCTGCATATAGCAGCAACTCTACATATTTAATGCAAGATCCTGTATTCTCGCACGCCTCGAGTTAGTTGTTTGCGTCAACGGAAAGAATAGGGGCAAATTGTTTCATAGTTACACAAGTATCACCAACTCAAACAGGGCTGCTCAATAGTAATGTTTAATTTTGATGGTAAACACAAATTGTCCAAAGCAGAGAAGCAAACAAATAAGCGTGGAAAACATTTTCATAAGTGTACATTAGTTTGTATTGCCCTTGCCTCCACTGTCAGGTCACTTTTCGTCGTGAGCGACAGTGGTCTGTCAAGCCCACAGAAAACAGCTGAGGCACAGGACGGAATTTGAGTGAGAAGCAAAGTGGAGGGTAGGGGAGCTGGTGATCCGCGTTTTGACTGTAATTGGCTTTGTTACAGACAGGGCTAAGTGGTGTGGGTGGAACATGGAGCTGTGCAGTTGTGGAACCGACAGGACATTGACTCACTGAAAGCAGTTTGAGGACAACTTTTTTTTCTCAGGACGGCAGATTTTGGAGGCAAAAAAAGACGCTTTAGCCATTTCACTGCCTTGGATTCTCAGTCCATGCTTCTGAAGAAGAAGAAGCAGGCGTGTCGAGATATCAGCGCCCGCAGCCACTGAATACATTTGAACTGTGCTCCAGTGCTTTTCTGCCCAAAGACTTTCTTCTTGCCATGTTAATTAAAGTTTAAAGCAATAATCTAAATTTCATTTAGGCTTCGATTAATCTCTTGGGGATAGAACATAAAGCATGTGTTGTCTAAGTTCTGATTCATGCAAAGATTGAACATAAGAAAAACAGCTTTCGTCCTTTTTTTTTTCTCCTCCTACATCCAGTATGTGTTGTCTCTGAAGAATGCATGAAATGCTGCATAAAAGGCAGCCGGTCAAACAAGTGATTAAATGCGCTGGACCATAATGGCACGTTCAACAGCACTGCCAGCTACAATGTAGCAGAAAACACGCTGCACATTAACGCTCTGAGGAGACTCATGCTCGCCAGGGACTTCTACTGAATTGTAGTTCACATAAATGGGAATTATGACATGACATCACGGCCAACATTACTCCTTGTATCCTATTCTGTGATCGCTTAATCTTTGGATTTTTAGATCGTTGGATTGACAAAAAAGGGGTCGCCTGCACATGATGTTGTACAAACTACAAAATGTTACATACACACCAAATAAGCATTGAGGTTTGAAACCTGCAGCTGTTGTTCATCTGATTTGGATCTGTGCGGCTGCTCTATGGAGTCTGCCGTAGGTACGATATGAAATCGTAATTGTCCTGTCCTAACTGAAGGGATTCACAAGATTATCATGAGCATCTAAATATTATTATACTCTTAAAATGGCACAAACATTAGACCTCATATTTTGTTAATAAAAAAATATGTATATTGCGACAGATAGGACAAATATCATATTTAAAAAGAAAACTTAAAACAATCCTTAATCATAAATTCTCAGAAAAAATTCATTCCCTGCATGAATAAAAAAATATATATATATAAATATTATGAATTCTCATAAATTCTTTTAGACATGAGAAATCTTGTATATTCAAAATCAGGCTCTATGTTTCATTTCTCTTGGAGAAGGGGGGGGGGGGGACAAAGAAACCGCATAAAAATGCTAAATACTCGCCTGCCACTATATATATTATACGTTGAGGGCTTTTATTGTGATAGGTAAGAACAGTAGGGATGGATGTGAGACTCCGGAGCCTCCAAAGTGCTGTTTTATAATCCTCATAAATAAAGCTCAACCTGTTCGTCAAGACGTGATTGGTTCATTCATGTTATCGAAAGCTCAGAAATATTGACCTCATTCTGGAAAGCCCTTTTTCATCGCGTAATAAAAATACGAGCTGTGTGAAAGTATCCATGACCTAAACAACAGTTCTAAAATAGTTTGGCCCCTGGTTTGTAAAAGCCCTTATCGCAAGTGCTTTTCATTGCGATTCGCAATCAATGATAATACTCGATATCGTCTGCGGCGCCTGTAAATGTGCTGTCATGCTGACAAATCCCTGATCCCCTCATTGCTGCCATTACATTAAAATGATCTCAGGTCAACGAGCAAAGAGAGAGGCCACGGAGATGGGGGTCGGTCCTTCAGGCCTGTGGCTCCTGAAGCCTGGCTTCAGGAAAAAAAGGAAGGAGGAGGGCTCAAATTGCTTCACCTCTCCCACAACCCACAGCTCTGCTTGAAAATCCTGCAGCATGGTGAGAGATGCTCCGTGCTTAACATGACCGGCTTCAACCAGACATCAATTCAGCTGCTCACTGAAGAAAGTCCTGAGATGAAGCCTCTCTCTCTCCCTCCTACTGGGGGTCACTCGCTCAACTACAACTACAACAATAACAACTAGCTGAATGCACATCTAATTTAGATATAATTGTAATTTGTGTTAAAACAATTCTGATGTTTTATATAATGCCAGTTGATAGAATAGCACCACTGGATTACCGTAATGTTGTTAACTGTTTTATTATTCTGTAACCAAATGTTGTTAAAAACACAACATGTGTTCAGTGACAGATGCCCAGATGTGTGGCAGCAGGGGACAAGTGTCTCACACACACACACACACACACACACACACACACACACACATGGACTCTCGTGAGGTGGCGCGTGCCCACCTGACGTTCAACATCAGCGCACTTTGGGAACCCTCGGTGGATTGGCGCATATGGCCAGTGCGACGGGATGAGTCACTTACGCTGCTGTTCTGGCCGGACCAGTGCACCATGGCCTGGTTGTGAGATGAGTCCCCGGTCAAGGCGAACGTTGAACTGTTGAGTTTTAGCTCCTCCTGCTTTGGACCGGCGGCTCTCCGCTCCGCTCCGCTCCAGCGCAATTCAGAGCGGGTCACTCTGCGTCCGGCCGCCGAGCGCGTGTCCTCTCCCGGATCTTGACTCTGGACTGAACCGGCGGGTCTGCTCTTATCGTCATCATCATCATCATCATCATCATCATCATCATCATCATCATCATCATCATCATCACTGTTCTCACTGGTCCTTCTAGCGCGCTTTCTGTGGCGGGCGGCCCCGGTGCGGCTCTTCTGCTCGCCGCTCGTTGCGACATTGGAAACTTTCATCTTTGCTAACTCGCTCTCGCCGGTGTCGCCTTCCGCGGGCCGGTTGTCTGTACTCCGTTGCAGCCTCAGCTGCGCGTGTTCCGCCCGATTCTCCGGAGCGCATTCGGCGGAACCTGCTGTGCAACGGAGATGCCGACTTTCAGCACTTGCAGCCCCGGATCTCACTGCCCCGTCTACGGGTCCAAAAACTTCTCTCTTTAATCCAGTTGTGGACTCACTTATGTCGTATTTCAGCAGTAATTCCCGTGCACGCCACTTATTCCCAGGCTGGCACGACCTGCAAGTTATCTCTGCTTTGGCAGCATGAAAGAAACAGAGCATCATCAAAATCAAAAACCAAAACGCACTGTGCCACTTTGGGCGAAATATGACCTCCCTCTCCATCGCTGGCGGCAGAGAAGGATGCTGAGGATGCGAGAAGGTCTTCTCCCTCTCTTCTCGCTGCCTTTTCGGGGTGTAAATTGTCGCTCTGCTGTGGAAGAGGAAGTGCTGCGCAAGTTGTGGCGTTGCTCAGATGCAGTGTTGTAAAAAAAAAGAAAAAACAAAAAAGTGCTTCAAGTTGAAGGATTTGATCAAATGAAGCCCTGCACGCATGGGGGAGGAGCTGATCCACACAGAGATGCTGGACTGACTTTCTCCATATTTGTTACGTCCCACCATATGGTCGGTTATAATTAAAGCAGTCAGTAATATAGTCATTTTATTCTGCTGCTCTTTTATTTCTCCTCACAGCCACATTTTCTGAGAAGCTATTTCTGGTACTTTTTTTTCTTCTTTCTCTCTCTCCTGATGCAGATTGTATCTCCATCGTCCCTTCAGGGAGAGTAAATCGCTTCATTTTGCAAATGAAACTGCATAATGTCCTATGATGATCCTGTTTGGATTCAATCCTTTTAGGTCTGAACAAGGCATCCAGTAATTGCAACATATTACAGACTTCTAAATTGCCCATATCTGAAATTATGGCCCTCTTTGTCAAAACTCTACAACCAAAAAAACATACGCACAAAATTATAATCAAAACGTCTCTTGCAAAAGCAAACAGACAAAACAAGTCTTCACAATGGTGTTTTTTAAACAGCTGGTTCCACACAATGTCAACTGCATGATGTGCTGGACAACATTATTATCTAGTCTCTGTAGCGTGATGTTAATATGAACACAAATGACATGGGTTTATTCGCAGTACTCATATTTGATTACTGTATCACACACAATTACAAAGCTATGACGTAAAAACACTGTTTGGCAAGCACAGGTCAACTTAGAGAATATATTGCAATCTTAGCGGTCTAATATAATTGTATTGAAACTGATATCATTCTAAGGTCATTCCTTAACGATGTCACCGTTCACCCCTCACCATGTTAACTCTGGTCATTCACACCGTTATCTGAAGTTCAGAGACAGAGAGTATAGATAATAATATGATATATTATTATATAACAATAATATATATAGGCTCCATGTGTTAGTGGTTTCAATAACTGTGCCACAAGTTCCAGTTTTTGTGTCTCGGCATTAACAAAAAACTGTAATGTCTTTTCAACTGCAGTGTCAGGGATGGTAGAGTTTTAAACAGCAATACAGAATTCAACAGCCCACAAAAGAACACCAGATTTATCTTTTTACACAACTCACAGCTCTATCTGCGTGCATTCATCACCTGATCCTGCATCCTGCAGCTTGACGCGATGCTCTAAAGACCAGCGGAGGGCAGCGCCAGAGAGCCACCTGTAAGGTGAAGCATGCAGTCTGGACTACGTAATGATTTTTTAAACACTCTGTGAACAAAGAGACACCATGTTAATTGGTATTATTTTGCCTCAACAAGCAGCCAGAGTGTCTCGGGCGATAGGAACAAGTGTAACTGGTGGAAACATCAAGGCTGGAAGTTCATCCCTTTCATATGAGCCCTGCAGCTCTCCCGGTCTAATGACTGTAGGTTATGGTGATTGCTGATGAGCACAAAGGGATATACAAATGGTCACAGACTACAACACCAGCTGGCTGCATTCAGGATGCTGCCGAGAGGGAATAAAATGGACAGCTTGTGCCTCGGGAGCTGATTCATTTTACCAAGAGGAAAACTATCTATAGGCTATAAATTAAGATTAAAGAGTAAAAGATTATTTAATTAGAGTGTCATACGTCCTAATAAAACTGCATAGCCAAATGTTTCCTCCTAACACATGTTGCATTGTGTGTTTTGAAGTGTGCTGAACATAAGCACATTGGTTTTAATTAGTCATATATTCATAATGACCCATCTGTGGTGATTACAGCTCGATACTGCTCATTCTGCCACATTCAGTCTCCCCTCTGTGCATCTATAATCCTGCATTGTATCTCCTTATGAATCATCATGAGGTAATTGCATTTGATACATGTTTTTTTTAATTATCACATGGGAGGAGACTATATTAATTACAGAAAAATTACACTAATATTGAAAAAAACAAAAAACATTCTGTTTCTTTGAAAATGTGAATCATTTAGTATTTTAAATTGGTGTTTTATTACTATCAGCATCATCCTGGTTTCTGAGTTTAGAGTGAGCACTATGAAAATCTATTATTTTCCATAAGCAGAAACATCAAGTATCCTCATCCAGTGGTTTTTAATGGCATGGGAGCCATTTTTGTTTCAACAGTATGAGTAGGGAGGTTACTGCCAGTGGGGAGTTCCAGCTCGTCGGATTAGCCAGACCTTTATTGCGCAGTGTCAGGCACTACAGAGAGATAAAGTGTGGAGCCAGAGCTCTACACCTTATCTTTCTGTTTGAAGGAAATAAAATCACTCTGGATTGTTTGTATTATTTTAACCTTCTTGGGCGACGCTCTGCACATGATGCAGCAACGGCTACGTTCACCAAGTAAATAACCCTAACCCTATTCATTCCATTCCATTATCCGAACCGCTTCTCCTATTCAGGGTTGTGTGCCGCTGGAGCCGATCCCAGCTGACATTGGGTGAAGGTTCACCTGGACGGGTCACCAGTTTATCTCATGGAACATATAGAGACAGACAACCATTCACACTCACATCCACTCCAATTGCCTGAGCTGATGTCTTTGGACTGTGGGAGGAAGCCGGAGAACCCGGAGGGAACCCACGCTGACACGGGGAGAACAATCAAACTCCAAACAGAAGGAACGCACAAACCAGAGGTCGAACCCGGACCCCTCTTGCTGTGAGGTCGCAGTGCTAGCCACTACATCACCGCCCTAACCCTATACATTCTTAATTTATTTTTCAGAACCACAATAGTTCCCTATTTTACACATGTGGCATCACGTAATATGAAATATGAAGATGAAAATTGGCAATAATTATCCCCCACAATCTACGGATTCAGACACTACCGAAAAAAAGCTCCCTTCAAAGCTACTGGGCACCAAATCTCAATGAAAGACATCACTGGAGTAATATCCTTCTGGAGAAGGCACTTCACCACCGAGCCACCGGCAAAGAGAGCAAGAGTGGTCGGAAGAGATATCATCAGAGAGTATCCACAAGTATCCAAATCAACATGAACAAACGTTAATAATTAAATTAAATATTATTGTATTGCAAGTGTATTGCATTGTCATTTTTGTTATTTTAATTGCAACTTTTATAAAATGAGCAATGTGAATGAATGAGATGGTGCGAGATCTAGCTAGGCTTAACAAACGTGATGTTCCCAATGCTGTTTGTCCTGTTATGCGATACAGTCCTGCCTCTCGAACCTTATTGCTTAAATACACTTTGTTATATTGTTATGTTACGTCTCACATTATTATTTTGACAAAAACCTTGATCCACAAAAGCTTTTGTTGCCTAAACCTAACCAATTGTTTCACAGCATTAAGCATTGCTTTTCTGCGAGCATGCTACGAGGCTGATATAAAACGTATTTGTTAACATAGTTTTGGTTTAGAAAGTCAACAGTCAAAGTATCCTTGTTTTGCAGTCGTTTTGCAATATTTCTTCTGGCTACTGAGTAGAAATGTAAAGAGGACACCAAGCCGGGCTGCAGCTTGACCTGCTATTAATTAACAAGTCAAATAGAGTATCAGTACATTAGAGCTAAACAGATGAACCAGACAGGCTGATGTATCAGCTGATAGCTTATTGAAAATGATGAGCAAAACAAAATAGCTGTACAAAATTGCCAAATTAGGTTTGAGGTTATTTAACCGATTGCTTTTGTTATGGGTATATGTTGAGCTAATAGAGGGTCTGCTCGGATCTATTTGGTTACGACTTCCTACACCGGCAGCCCTGAGACACAGATCCAAAGGGACCCGACATGATCTGATCCAATGTAGACCTGCAAAGATCTTTATTCTACAGTCTTCTACGTCAAACTGCTCTGTTACAGCTAAATAGAGCAACCTCAACCAGTGTCTGTGCGGCTCGATGCCACTAGAGGTGTGGGAGAAATTGTGTTTTTTGTTCTTAATGTGCGTGAAACGACCCTTTAAATTACACTCTTAAAGGAAGTCTGATTACACCCTCTCTTCTTCTTTAGGGAGCGAATCCTCCCCAGTCATGTCCTATCAGAGACACTAAAGATGATAAGTGTTGCCTCTCCTCATGGCACACGGCATTAAGCAGACTTATTGTATTGGATTAATGATGCTGCAATAGACAGGGACCACATGGCTCTCAGACACTTATCAACCAGTTCTGTGCGTGTGTGTGTGTGCGCATGTGTGTGTCTCCTGCGGCAACCGTCTCACTGCATCCTCTCCTGTCCACGCCTGGACTCACCATCCATTCACAGGGAATCGATGTTCTGCCAATAGCAGGAATGGATTTTTGAGGATGTTGCAGAAGGCAATATGTAGGCCCGAGCCATCTGATTTGTATGTACTCTCCGGACTATGAATCCACAACCAGATAGGAAGCTTCACAAATCAGAGCGAAACGTTCTTGTGTGCAAAAGTGAGGGCAGAGAATATGACCCCTGTCTTCCCAGCAACTTGACAACTAAAAGCCTTTCCAGAGGCAGGTGTTGCCTCAGTTTTGTCTTTATTTCACATTAACCCCTTCTCCCCACAACAGGAGGAAATCTGCTAAAAGCGAAAGTGATACCGTGGTTACTTCTTTTTTTTCATCTCCGTTAGTTAATTAGTCTCTCCTTCAACCTCTCAAACCAGAGTTGGTGATGGTTGGGACAATAGAAATAAAAGTAGTTTAATTGCATGTTTGGTACAGTAATACATTTGAATATGTGTTTACATATACAGCATTTCTGTCCAGTAGGAAAGGGGTCTATACATATACTTGGAACATTGTATCTTTTTAAATGCCGTTTAAGTCAGCGCTCAATTGAATGGTAAATGGACCTGTACTTGTATAACGCTATTCTAGTCTTCTGACCACTCAAAGCTCGTTAACACTACATGACATCATTCAGCCATTCACACCCATTCACACACATTCATACACAGTAGAACAGCTACGGGAGTCTTTTGGGGGTAAGTGTGTTGCCCAAGGACACATCGAGATGGGCTAGAAGTGCCGGGGATCGAACTGCCGATCCTCTGATTGAAGGATGACCCTGCTCAACACTGAGCCACAGTCAACCCACTGAACCATGACACTGACTCATAAAGAATCTTTTCACCATGCACTTTTACAACATTGTTCCCCATCCCTGGCTCAGGGGTTACCCAGTAAAAGCTTTAGAGCATTAACACAAACAAGCTTGGACTCAGTGGAATAAACAGCCATGCCCTTTATTCCCCAGCCAAAACATTCCTGTTTCTAACGAGAGACAAAAGAAACCCAACGGATGTAAGAGCAATTCTGGTGTTTAATGCGCTGGAGGTGAACAAGTTAGAGTTGAAAAGAGGAAGGAAGTCAAGAAAAGAGAAGCCAATGCATGAAAGAATTGAAAGTGTCTCCAGATAAATAAGTAACACAATACTGTATTGGTATTCCCATGCAGACAGCAGACATGGGGTCATAGAGAGGGGTTTAACATCTGAGTTCAGCATCTTTCAATTTCCAACACTTTTTGGCATGTTTGTGTCTCGGCCGGCCATTAATTGCAAAACCGTCCACCCATAACAATGTGAGCTTGTGAGATACAGACGGATGCCTCAATCAAAGCCGTTCACAAGGTAAAAAACATCCCTACACAAATAGACCAGTGGTTACTTTGGATTCCATTTCCAATTCATGAATTGAATTTCAAACAGTGCCCCAAATTGGCTAAGCCTGACCGCAGCTCTGCTCTGTATTGGCATGGCATTTGAAAAGCAGTAATTGGATAATCCATTTAAAGATGCCGATAAAAACCTAAAACTGACTGCAAAATCGGATCTCCCGAATGAATTTGGGCAGTGAATAATATTGTCATCTCAAACAAGATGTACAGTAACCTTAACGGCATCAATCAAGCTACAGTGTGTGGAACTGTGAGAAAATCCTCCTGTTCAGGACTTCACTTCTTCTCTATAGAGGTTACTTGTTAATTATTCCACTTACACTGGACTGTATCTTAGAGCAGTTTATGCACCTCTGCCCACTTCCCGGCATCTCGATTGTATAGCCCGATTTGTGATATCGGGCTATACAAAATAAACTGAATCTCAGTCTTTATTGCACTATCCTTCACTTAATGCAAATATGAAAGCCACAAATTGACATTTCCTCGCGGTGTCGGCTCATGAAGAAACTAGTGTGGCTTGTTGGAATTGTAGTTGTCAGTGAACAACACAGGAAGAAGGAGGGGTTTCTCTGTCTGTTGGAGGAGGCTTTTCACTGCACAGGGACTTCATTCATAAGCTTTAGGAAATGTGCATATTTTGCACACAAAGCCGTCTTTTACCAGCAGCATTCACATTCTTCTGAGATGAGTTCTGCCTTCCTAGAAATGGAGGAACATCCTCCTGGGGTGACAGGACTCTCCCTTAAAGTGCTGGTGATTGGCCACATAATTAGTTGTGCTTCTAACATTTAGAGCAGAAACTGAATCCACCTGCTGTTTATCCAGCAGATTTTATTCAGCTTCTCTTCATCGGGTTGGCTTTTTTATTAATTTCATCGAGAAGAATGCAGGCAGAGTGGTGAGAGTAGATATTTTAGGAGCTGTCACTGCGGTTTCCTGCTAACATCGAGAGATCTCATATCCACATCAGCCGCGATGGAAGAAAAAAAGTTTTGAAAAGCCAGGTAAAGCGGGAGAGCTGGATCCGTCTTCATCCATTTGAAGGTCCAAATGAGTGACTGTTTTAAAAGCTTTCCTACCGGGGATGAAATATTAATATTTACTGCTCAGGGACATTACCAGTATCCGCAGAGTGAGGCAACGATAATTATTAATGAATCTCATTTTCAGGCCACTGTGCTGGATGTTCAAAGTGCCTGCGACCTTCAGAGGGAAAGCAAAGCACAGCGTCGCCTTCAATCAGGAGGCAGTAGACTAGAAATGAGCAATCTGTTACAATTCGCTTATTGCAGTCGGAGCTCATCTTGCTGATTTGTTTATCTCAGCAGTTGTGCTCTAGATGACTTATTCATGAACATCTGGAAACCGCGTCACTCCAGAAGATGTCATCCTTGTGTTTGAATAGAATGATCAGGCTCTTTTGTACTCAATGATGCTTAGGGCAACATCATCATTTGAATCAGACAGTGTCACATACTGTTGTACTGTACGTATTACAAATGGCATCAAAACACATGGGCTCTAGTTTTCCTTTTAAACTTTAGACTTGTGTGCAATAGAATTTACAAGGTCGGTCCTCTGCTTTGTAGTGAGACTATGTAGCGTTTGCCGAACAGCGGCCACTGTGGCTAAAAGTGGTCATTACAGGACAAGGTCAAATTTATATTCAATAGTACAACATTAGTGTGAAATTCAAAAAGGTGTTCCTCACAGTATCACATCCATAGATATCTCCTAACATAGTATAAAGAGTGAGAAAGTTACGGAAGTAAAACTAATAATAATAATAAACAAACATTGGAATATTCTTTTTTAAAGACACACTACCTGCAATGAGCTGAACGTGTTACACAGTGAAACAATAAAGTGACATTGATACGTCAAGCACTGACATGAGAGGAGTATGCAGAGCGTTAGAGTTTAAAGCTCTAATAAGCCAACATGATGATACACTGATGATAACAATATGATACACAACATAACCAGCACAAACTGCCCACAGTTAGCCACTAGCTGGTGAAAGAAGCATTTATCTACTAAAAAGCAAGATACTTCCCTCCAAGAGTTGGTCAAGACTAAAGCTCAAAGTTATAATAAATATTGGATTTTTATTTAATAGTGAATAGGCAACTACTAACTGCTAAAAAGATATTAATGCTGGTTTGAAAAAAGAAAAAAAGAGTCAATGTGCCAAACTTTGTTTTTTTTAAAGGCTATCTATCTATCTAAAGTTTGCTAACATTAGCTAACATTAGCTATTATAAGCTTCTGGTCATACCACAACACATAAGACTGTAGCTGAGAACACCATGTTCTCTATTCGCGTCTCTCTTCTGGAAGAATAATGATCAACATGTGTTTATGGTCCTCATTTGTTCTTTGTTCTCAATTTTCCTGGAAAATATACTGCAGTTGACAGATAACTGATTAATTTGTTCCGAAGGTTGAAATTGCACCAATTACACCAGCCGCTAACATGCACCTCCATGCAAATAAGTATATTTGTAATTGACCTCACATCTGAGCAGAGCCACAAGCCTATAAGGATAATTATGCATGGATCCGTGCTAATGATGTCTTTAAGTTTCAGTGCCCTTAGCCACACGGTCAACTTTGACCTGAGGAATAGTTAGCAATGGTACGATTGCAAAAATTGTAATAAGCTGTAATATGTGGCAGAGACCGCAGAGTAATTGCAAGACAGTGGGTGGTCTTTTAGTTGGGTTTGAGCATGGCTAATAAGCAGTCTGTCTCATTTCTCACAAGCTATTAGCGTTTGTTCCTTGATGCTGCTGAATAATAACTAGAATAGGCAAAACAATGTCCACTGTTATTATTTATGATGTCTGGCGTCTTTCAGATTTCAGGGGAAAATAATGAAGAAATGTCGTGGTTAACAATGCCTGAAAATGGGCAGTCAGTTTCAAAACCACTTATTTAAAATACACAGAAATCACACACAGTTTTTACCTAGAAAGGGAAAGGCAGGATGTTTATTGATGTTTAGTTGCATAGTTGCAGATACGGTGAACATACAACTCCCTAGCTCTTGTTTAACATCAGAGATGTGCTTGGAAATAACCTCTTTCACGTCTTCCATATTTGCTGATATATTGGCTAGAATTACTAGAAATCTGTTGGATGGGATATTAGGACCCATCTGTTCTATCAAGGGGCATGTTCTCCTGGGGATTTCTATACCAATGCTTTCCTTCATCGACTCACTTAGAGAGCGGTGAAAAAACCCAGAAAAAATAAGATTCCATGAATGCACTGCATTGGTGGTGAGAAAGTGCACGTTGACCATGCTGTCCAATACAGTAGAATTGATTGTTTTCAATCACCAAAATGGCACAAGTCATTACTGCCCTGAGACCACGCAAAAACAAATCACTGCAAAACTGGTAACAATTACCCTCGCACCTCGGATTCCTTCACCTGAGTCAAATAAATAACGTGCTTGTTTCTGGGGTTCACGGTAAACTATGACCAGGCTCGCCGTGCATATAACACGCTGAGTAATTGAGTCCACCATGCATATTTATGACTAAATAGACACCCTGTCGGCTCCTGGATTTATTGCAGAGAGTTGTGGTTTTGGCGGGGGCCCTGCTCTGCAATCTATCGCTTTATAAAAGGGCTTTAGCGAGCAAAACAGTCAATCTGTCATTCCTATTAGAATGGGATATATCAGAACACTGGCTGCACCATCAACAGATCATGTTTCTCTAGGCAAAGGCTCTAAACAGTCCATGGAGTGGAGTTGATCACCATTGGCCTAATATATATAGTGCTTCAGTGAGGTAACCCTTAAAATATAATCAAATTCTTTATATTTCTATGCTTAAAGGGAAACTGCTGATTTTCAACCGGCTTAGCATTGTTGAAGTATGAGTGTTATGTGCAAATGAACAATATCTGGCTTCCCTCTGTGTTACCGGCTACTGAAGCTTTGCTGGCGAGGGTCCGCCGGATGACGTGAAACAACAACCTCTTCCTCGTGAAACAACAACCTCTTTTACGTCAAACAACAACATATTTTATGTGAAACAACAACATCTTTTACGTGTAACAACAACCTCTTTTACGTGAAACAACAACCTCTTTTACGTGAAAGAACAACCTCTTTCACGTGAGACAACAACCTCTTCCACGTCAAACAACAACCTCTTTTACGTCAAACAACAACCTCTTTTACGTCAAACAACATCATATTTTATGTGAAACAACAACATCTTTTACGTGTAACAACAACCTCTTTTACGTCAAACAACAACCTCTTTTACGTCAAACAACAACCTCTTTCACGTCAAACAACAACATATTTTATGTGAAACAACAACATCTTTTACGTGTAACAACAACCTCTTTTACGTGAAACAACAACCTCTTTCACGTGAGACAACAACCTCTTTCACGTGAGACAACAACCTCTTCCACGTCAAACAACAACCTCTTTTACGTGTAACAACAACCTCTTTTACGTCAAACAACAACCTCTTTTACGTGTAACAACAACCTCTTCCACGTCAAACAACAACCTCTTTTACGTGTAACAACAACCTCTTCCACGTCAAACAACAACCTCTTTTACGTGTAACAACAACCTCTTTTACGTCAAACAACAACATATTGTTGTTTTAAACAATTTAAACAATGTTTAAATCCAGGCTTGTCTATTTGACAACTGAACGTATTTTATCTGCACTCTTCGCTTTTAATATAATTAATTATTGATTATTTTTATGTTTTTATGGAATGATTTTATTTGCCTTTTTGTAATTGTATGTAGCTGTAAAGCACTTTGAATTGCCTTGTGTACGAATTGTGCTCTATAAATAAACTTGCCTTGCCTATATCTTCAGTAATAGGCTAAACTGATTTTTAGACCTGTCTCTTAAGGGCCAAAACGATTCGGCCCCAGAGCAGCTGAGACATGCAGAGAGGCGGAGAGGAAGTGCAGGAAAAGTATATATTTTGCGCAGATATCGTATTTGACAAATATTACTGGGTATATTCCATATCTCCAAAACACAAATATTAACAATTAGTATAATTTATAAATATAATTAATATTTCTTTTTCATATATATATATATATATATATATATATAGTTTTTTTTTTTGTGGCTCAAGGTGTGGCCAGGCCCCGTGGCCCTCTATTGGCTATCCGCCACTGTTGGAAGGGCTATGATGGGTTCAACAAACACAGGACTATATCATCCAGGAAACCGCTGTTCGTGTGCCGAACTAAAATAAAATCAAGTGTCGACATATTGTCTAGTGAGTCGTTAGTCAGTCAGTTAATTTCAACCAAGGAATTGTTGTGAAGAGAGAATGTTTTTTTGTTTTTTTAAAGACACGATTGATGTATCGAGTGGAAAGTGACACGCCCTCTCTGACACGTCCAAAACTGATGCGACAGGGGAACTCGGAGGTAAACAAGTACGGCTACTGACCAAGCATCTGTAATGGCCGAATTTGGAGTGAGAATATTCAATTCAGTTAATTTTGTATAGCCCAAAATCACAAATTAGCAAATTACAAAAGAGGACCTTGGATCAGGAAAAAACCCTTTCACAGGGAAAAAAGGGAAGAAGAAAGAGGCCGGACCAATGAGGTCGGCCTTTGAGACAGGAGGCAGAAATAGTTTCCATGAGAAATACGCACATATCCACAAAGACAATATAAATACAAAATATAATTTCAGTCCCTTTTCAGACATTTCTTTTCTTCTGTTTATGAATCTATTCTGTACACAATACTTGAAATGTTTCTTTTTAGCTGCTGAATAATGATGAATGTGTGTGGGGTCAATGGCAAAGATTATACTAAACAGTTATTATTTTAAAACTTCAGGGAAAATAATGACCTTGGGTACAAAATGTGGGTACAGAAAAACAACAGAAAAGCTGTTTTTGCATCCTCATGAAAAGAAGATTGCTGGCAGATCTCTTTTATTGATATTTTGGCTATTACATTTGTTTTGATTATATTAAATATAAGTAACTCTGTCCAACAAAGTTCTGCAGGAATGAGGCCTAAACCCTGTGTTTTTAATATGTTTTTGTTTAGATGTCTGCATTAAGGTCAGTGTTTCACACAAGCTGAAGAGATTTTTTTATTTATTTCTACGATAAAAAATATGTCAGTAAACTTAAAAAAGACGGTTGCTCAAAAGAGTCTAAATGAGACGAGTGAACGTCATCACTTGAACACTAGTCCTCCTTTAGCTTAGTGGAGGTGATGTGAAGTCATGTGACAGGGGTGGAGTTCCTTTTTAGTTCACGTTATAAAATCGGTGTTGCAGCATTCTATTGACCTTTGACTCCGCTCCGCTGCGATACTCCCTCCAGCTGTCACAGCTACCATGGAGCCCAAACTGTAAGTAATGTACTCACTTAAGAAATATCCAGGTAATGAGTATCACCATTACACAAAGTTTCACTATTTAATGAAGAGCTCCAAATCCACTAAACCAGCCTGAACCTTAAGGCCATCTTAAATTATTGCATGAGAGTCCATGGACCAGAACTGATTAGTTGTTGGACCCTGGTCAAAGCTGGCTGATGCTATGCTGTGATTAGCCAGTCTGTATCTGAGGGGCGGGAGTTATGGGTCGATTTTCATCTATTATTATTTAATTTCAGGTACAAAGTACTGTCGGCTTCTGAACGAGTCAGCTGTAAAACAAAATGCAGAATGTTGTGAATACTGTATAAAGCACACCACATGGCCATTGTTTAAAAAGAATAAGCACACACAACATGTCAAGTATCCTGTTGCCATGAAAGCAGAATAAATCAAAGTGTGCAGACATGATGTGCCACTGAACGGAGAGGAAAAAGTCCACCATCCAAGCAGGTTTTGCTTTAGTGTTGAAATGATGAGGAGAGCTCATTTTTTAGTGCTCACTACAGCAAAGTAATTAAAGTGATACTGTGGCTATCGCACCATTAAACAGCCTGCGTATGACACCGGGGCAGTCAGAACCATGACAGCAGTGATGACCACCCAGTGCTTAACAAACACGCTGCATAGACATGCCGGGGACTGACTGTCCACACCCTGGAGGCATCGTTAATGGGATGCCATTTACAACTCCTGGCTCAGGGACTGGATCAGAGGATGGAGTGTGATGTCTGCTAAGTTGTCTCCTCAAACCTCTAATTGACACAGCAATGTTAAAAAAAACATGAAACAAAAAAGAAACTCAACAATGAGGGAAACAATAAAAGGTCACCATGGAATGATGTAATTGCTATGATGTAATTGTTATTAACCACGTGTTCTTGTGAGCAAGGCAAACACAATTTATAAAGTCATGAATTCAAAATGCTTTACAAAAAACAAAGGCATACTCAACATTTGATGTTAGTGCTTCACATGAAATAAACTAGTAGAAAAATTAAAACTAAAATGCAAAACAACAAAATATGTACACGTAAAAACATAGGCACCTGCAATGTAGCAAGTGGAGTAAATGCTTGCCCATTATTCAATTTGGGGGAGCAAAGTTATAGTTTTACTTCCTTTTTCATTATACAGTCCCCGCACTCAGGTGATTTAATTTTAGCAGCCTTGATCACTGTTTCACTCTGTTAAAACCACAAATACTTTGAATATGAAAGGGTGTGGAAAATGTTCATTTAGTCAACCAAACCCTCAGGAACCTGATGGAGGAAAGAAAGAGAGTGCAATCACACTCAAACGTGTGATTGCACCGAGTTACAGAAACTAGCCTGGAGGTATGAGAAGTTCTGACGTCACCTCCACCCTCGCTTCTGTGACTCAATATAGTATCTCCATTTTCATCTACTGGGTCTTTCTTAAGAAGTGATCCTGGGAGTAAACAATTGTAGATAAATGAGTACCTACATGTAGTCTTCATGATTGGACTCATTTTAATTAATTAGTTTGCATTCCAAAAACTACAGAAAATATATAAGCCATAATCCCTTTTGACCAGTGCTTTTGAAGCTTTATTCTATTACATTTTCGTGATTCCTTTCGTGGTTTTGATATTCTGGAGCCTACCTTGGTGAGATGTGTTGTCCTGATTGCAGTTTATCAAGTAGCATCACTGCAGGTGTCCCATATGGCAATGCTCTGGCACTTTTGTTCAGCTTGCCAAGAGAAATGGTCGAACTTCTCACTGCTGTTCATTGAGTCAGTCCTGCAACATTTTCCTTTCATTTCTGGTGCCGAACATGTGCTCAAATTATTAAAATGGTAGGTTGGCCCTCATCTCAATTTAAGCATGCCCTCAAGTAACAATAAAGAAATAATGGAAACAGAGGAATATGTAATGTGAGCACTATAAATGAGCGACAAAGAAAAATGTTTCCCCCGGATTTCTTTTTATCTACTTCACTATCTTCCTGTGTCTGGACCACTATCGTTATGACACCGTGCAACACATACTTTTTAACGCAGGCACTTTCAATTATTCACTACCGTTGCAATTTTTCATGAGCTAGGTGATTACATACTGAAATGGTACTGCGGGCAAAACAGGAAAGTATTCCTCTGCAGCATTAGCAGCACTGTGGCAAAGGCAGCAGAGGACTTCCCAACATGCTCAAAGAAAGATATTGTAATTCAGACCTTCTGTTGCATCTTCTAATGAGGGCCGTGACCTCTGGCTGGGCACTTGCAGCATGGAGATGTTTCTGTACGGGGAGCGTGGGAGCGATGCATGAATAATGGAAGTTTGCAGTCATTTATAACTGTGCACAGAGAGTCTTCAGTTTCATGGTTTGGTCAGTGACTTCAGTTGTGGAAGTGGATCCTTTGATGAAGACCTCCGGTACTGTGTGATCGGGAGAAAAAAACCCTCAAATGTAAAATTTGTATCACGCCTCGGCACAGTCCTGCAAATAACATTTGCCCTTTTACTAACCATATGCAGGATTCTTCCTCAACCTTTGCTGGATGAAGACGTGGTAGGGTCCAAATGTTGGATCTTTTGAGCTCAAATTCAATGTATACGTTTTCACAAACAAAGTAACACAAACAAAGATGTTTCCCTATACAAAAAACAAACTAAAAGAGGGAATCTCTGAAAATGAATATCGCATTTGTACAGGAAGTGAAGACTAATTTATGGCCAAGCATTATGAACAGCACTATGGATGGAACCCAAACGCACACGGAGCAGTTTGTTTGTTGCTTACAATTGTAATACCACCTCCTGGACCTCTACCTGTTGTTTGGTCAGAAGGAGGCCAAGAGGAGATGGAGGAGAGGGAATTGGCCTATTTATGTTCACACCTACCTGCGTGTGTCAATCATCCAGTGCTACTCTGACCACAATTACCTGGCAGCTGACACCAGCCTTCATATATTTGTTATTACAGGTGTTTTAATCTTTTCGCAAATCAGTGTGCTTTGGTTTATTTGTGATTATGACGTATTGATCGCAAAGCTAAGTGCAAGTCTAACCATTCCCGATGTTGGTTTCAACTTCACAATACTCACTTTAGCTTAAACACGACCCCTTCACAGATTAAACGTAATTATGAAAAGGCTTTTATTTTTGATAACATGTAATCATGCAATACCTGCCTACAAGGTGTATGTAAGCGTGTATCAAAATTGTCTGCCTGGTAAGAGCCTTCGGAAGAATTCAGCCAACAACTTCTCTCTTTTCTGGTAGATTTATTCTCTGATCACAATCAAAGTACAAGCGCTGCGATTGCAATGCCAGGGGAGTCACAACTACTCTTTCTCCAACCAGAAGTCCGGCCCTTACATACACAGATTTCGTCACATATGCATCATCCGAACTTCTAATTGGCGCTGAATTATCAAGGAGGGGGATAATTCCATCTCCTCTCTTCTCACAGGACTGAGCCGTCCAAGGCCAGTCCACTTTCTAATGAGACTGTTCCGATAACATGGGTTTGTTGTGATCTAAGGCACGTATCTCTTCTCGAGAAGCAGACATTGCCAGACACAAATTTTACCTTCTATATGTTATTCTGAACGAGAGTAACCTGATAAAAGCATAACATTATGACAATATATAAGCATTTATCAGTGTAGGAAATTAATAGGACTTTTTTGCTACAATATTTGTTTGGCGCAGTAACTTCTTTGCGGCACAGACTCCAGGAAGTCAATGGCCTGGAAGTCAATGGCCTGGCCAAGAAATAGTTCAAGGATGTTATAAAACACTGACTCGTCATTATTTTTTTGTATGGATAAAAACAAAAAGGCATTACATGTTAATAAGAGAGCTTTGGAGATGCAATCGGTCTACTCATCTAACTCACCAATGAAAGTGAATAAATGTATATATCCTAAAATGTTGAACTGATTTACTGGTAAATGTTCTGACAGTAATTAGTGAATAATCAAATTTAAACTGCCACACAGCAAATACAGAGTCCACTGGTTGGAAAAATATGTGCTTGAGTCGAAGAATTAAGGACTGCCAGCCGTGCTGTGTGGTTTAAATCTTGTAGGTGAGGCTATCCGTCTTGGTCCGTAGCCTCAACGAGAGAAAGATAGATGCATTCACTAAATGTGGTCTTGAGAAATCTGAAGGAAATGATTAAGGTGATAAATGAGCACGCAGGATTTTTGCAGGACATCCATTATATCATCAATGGCAAAAAAAGGAGATTTTTAAAGCCTGGGTGGAAACAGCCTAAACAATCTGTGTAAACTTGTGTCACATGTCTGCATGCGTCTTTGAAGCTGGCAGAAAAGAATATTGTGTTTGAAGCCATTATCTTTCAAAACTTATGCTGACAATAATAAAAGCTCCATGATAAATGTTTCATTGAGTGAGAACATCTCTTAGCTAATTAGGCAATATAATTTGTCACATTCTTTAAGAGCGTGAAAAGGGCAAGTGTTTTTTTTTTTACCTAGATCCTGACAATTAGTCAACACAGAAGTTAAATGCAAAAAGCATGGAGCAGTCGACAGCGTTAGTGTCAGGACTCAGCCAGCCGGACTCCCTCCTCAGCCCGTTCACCCGGTGACACCCGGTACCTCAGAGCGCTGCCAGGGAGCTACGGGCTTGGAGGCGGGGCCAAGCCAGGTGAGCTCCAACTCACACCTGAAGCCACTCAGCTCGTCCCACAGCTGCAGCTCGTCAGCTCGTTGTATTCGGGGAATAAAGATCAGGACTGTCTGTGCTGACGTTGCGAGTTCGTGCCATGATGTCCGTGGACTTTCCTCCTTGTGTCGTCACTGAACTTTCCCTCGTGCCTTTGCTGACTTTTTTTGTGTGGAGTATTTTCTTGGATTTTTTTGGGGTTTGATGTTCGATCACCCGTGGACTAAGGGGACACTTTGAGTTTTTTGTGTTTCTTTTCTAAGCGACTTGTTGTGCTCAATAAACTACGCCGTGTGTTCGGCTAGAACTAAACCTTGCTGTTGTCATGCGCTTGGGGTCAGAGACAAACCATAACAGTTAGACTGTGTTTTTAAGCCTGGCTGGCATTTCATTGCATATAATCAGGAGCTAAGAAACGCGGGCTACCTCTGAACGCAGCTACGCATGATGGGAAACAGACAGACCCTGTATTCCCTTCTGTTGTTCAAATGTCTTTGATACTGAAGACGGATGCCTATAGGGGCCGTGTTTGTCTCATCGCCACCGTGTTCCTTACAGGAGATCAGACTCACTCTGATGACTTGTAGAGGGACTGAACCAAGCTGTCAACGCTCCAGAGGAAGCGCAGCACCTGTAGCGGAGAAAGAGCATCAAAGCAAGTGCTCTGCTTATAAAGATAGGAGTTGGCTTTTAGTGTACTTTCATGCTGATGCATCCTTTTTTTGAATGTTTTTTTATCTTTTGGTTAACTGTTGTTAAAGTCTATTTGATTGTAACTCTCTTATCCGGGGAGAGGGATCCTCCCCTGTTGCTCTCCTGAAGGTTTATTCCCTTTTTTCCCCCTAAAAGGTTTTTTTGGGAGTTTTTCCTGATCCGATGTGAGGTCAAAGGTCAGGGATGTCGTATGTGTACAGATTGTAAAGCACTCCGAGCCAAATTTGTAATTAAGTAGTTTTGGGCTATACAAAATAAACTGAATTGAATTGTAGGAAGCTGTTTTAAATACATTCATCTTGGATATGACAAGATATGAATGAGCATGGTCTCTTTACATTTCAGAGAGGTTTAAGAAAACAAGTGCCTTCTTGCAGCCTTTGGAGGAAAGGCAATGCTTTCTCGGGGACATATTAATTCTCCAGCCAGATAGCTGGGCTTGATTGATTCAAAGTCTATTCTTAGTTGGCATTTAGCTTAGCACTAAATGATTTTTGCTCAAACTGTCTCTCTGTCTCTGTTGGCCTCTCACCTCCTCTATTCCACCCTTTTTGTGCAACTGTCTCTCTTCCTTAGTGGTTTTCTTTCCCTCCATCTCTCCCTTTGTCCCTCGCCCCCTCCTCTCTGTCTCTCTACCTAATGACATACCTCCCCCTCTCCTTCCTCCATCCCTCCTGATTCCTCTGTGTAAAAAGCCGTGGTCTGCATTTTGGCTGGCTGAGAGCCGCGTCCTCTCCAGTTGCTCAGACACGGACAGATCCCGTTACAGAGCTGGACAAACTACTTCTTGGTGATGCCGTCATGAGTGCACAACTCATTCACTCTCTCCTCCTCAGACGTTTGGGGTTGGACCGTTCTTCACATTAAGTTATAGGTCACAAAAAGATTTCAGAATTGCCGAACCTCTGAAAACAATGCTGTTCTGCTGCATATTCATGAACGCAATGCGCACCTGCACAAACACTGTACTTACCACATTAAAAAAGATAAATGAATGCCTTCTAGTTACTCACTCATAATGATTTCATCTCTTCCAACCTTCCTCTGTCACTGACAGCAGGCAGGTGCGCATTACTGGAAAATCTATAGATAAGTGTTCACTTCCCTTTATGAACTTGTTTCATAAGGGAGTTTAAGGACCTGATATCCACAGGGGAAAAATCAAATATGAAACATCGCTTTAAAGCTAATAAAAGAAACTTTTCATTTTGTGTTAATTTTGTGATCTGGCCGTCATGTGTATTTGTTTCGGAAGAGAGTGAAAGAAAGACGCGCATTCTTTTCAATACTGTTTTAAACACTGCTGATTTATTATTAAATGTATTTTGTATACCCCAAAATCTCAAATCACAAATGTGCCAATCCAACTTGTTTTACTTAACGAACCACTTCAAATATTAAATAAAATAAAAGAAAGCCTTGATTTTCCATTTCTTTTGCATGACTACCTGGCTGCTCATCATTGGAATATTGGCAATTGATCATAATCAGCCTTGCTTTGTTTAATTTCATTAACAACAATTTGTGATAAAAAGATGAAGCTCTTCAAACTAAGAGCAGACTGCCTGTAAGGTCTGTGTTACTGTATTATTACGATGCATCAGTGAGACGCTAAATCATTGATGAATGATATCCCTGTGCAATAAAACCCCATGTATTTGACCATGGTATTTAATAAATGTGCTTCAGGTGTCCGAGAGCTTCATGATAATTACAATAACAGTCATACTTCCTGCAGTGTCCATTTGCAATGTATGCAGCATGACAGGGCTTGTATATAGGTCCTTCTGAGTGGTTGATTTATGAAAGCTCCAAGTGTAACTTCTCATCTGTCCAGTTTTATACCTCCATTAGGCCCTCTTTGGGGGTTATTGATGGGCCTGCAGAGATACATCATTTATGTCACTGCTTCTGACATGCGTCCTCAAGATCAAAATCTGGGGGCCAATACGTTGCTTCTCCACTTCCTCAACAGGCATCTTGTTTTGTCTCCGTCACTCTTCCATTCTTCCATCTATCTATTCCCTCTCTCTCTCTCTCTCTCTCTCCTTTCCTCTCCGATAGGTTGTAAAGCTGAAAGGTGATTAAGTTTCTTGATAATAACAATTTGAATGTCATATGCAGCACTGATGTGGCTTGCCAACGTGAAAACAGCTGGTGGACAAACTTCAAATCCCGAAATGTGTATGACAACATTTGGCACCTGCTTCTCGGTTGACCACTTCCATGATCAACACCGAGGAATTCTGTAATTACGCATTCAGTGGAATGCATAGCAAAAATAGATTGAGGATTTTAATTGTATTTGTTTGTTTTTTGTTTTTCAATTGCTCCGCATGCTCCACACCTGTTGCTGTGCGTGGCTTTACTAGTTTTAAAGCATGCCATGGACGTCTTTGTTCAAACCAATGTGGCAATGAGTGCTCGGACAGTGACGTGAGGTCCAAGTATAAGCTACAGAGGATGTGACTGACTGTGTCCAAAACAGATGTTCATCACCATACCAAGAAAGTATTTGACTTGACATCTTATATTATATTATTACAAATGTGTCTTACTGTACATGGAAATAAAACACAAACTAATCTGAAAATGTGTCATGAAAAGGTGAAGATCAAGCACTTACATGCACACACAGGTAGAGGATCAGATACACATATAAAAACTGCATGTATGCATGCCCGCGAACACACACACACACACACACACACACACCTACACACACACACACACACGCACACACACACACGATTATGCAAATATTATTGACATGAATAAGAAACATACACACATATGTTACACATGCAAAACGTGATGTAAATAATGACTTTTGTACTCTTGGAAATGAGCTGATATGCTACTACCTTTTTCAGCCCAGTCAACAGGAAAACGTTTTGGCATTGTACGTTTTTTGTATAACATGGATACATTGAAAATCATGGGTTCTTGTTTTGGGTCGGTGGGTCAAACACACATAAGACTTTCACCCAGGAGATCGTTGACCGTGTCCCGTGTGAAATGGTTATTTTACGCTTGTACCGTTACGCTAAGGGTGGTTGTTGTGTATTGTTTTTAATACAAACCATGATCCTGAAGTGTCTTTGAGTATTATGAAAAGCGCTATATAAATTAAATGCATTATTATTATTATTATCCTTTTTCGAACCTGAACTAAGTATTTCTGTTGCGTTATCCTAACCCAGGGGTCGGCAACCTTTCCAATCCAAAGAGCCATTTTGCCCCAAAGAAATGTGTCTCGAGCTGCAAAAGCTACTTAATATCACAGCTTATATATTATAGTTTGTTGTATTCGTGAGATTCTAAAACATTAATAAAAACAATTCTTGACATTGAGGACAATTAAACACACAACTATGCAGTGTTAACCCCTCCCCATATGTGTTGCTTAAACTGTCTTTTAGCGAGACCCTGAACCCCCAGTTGCTCCCCGGGCACTTTAAAGCAGACCATTAAATAAAATAACCACACTTCTACATTTACATTTTAAAACGCATATCTTCTGCTACGTTTACACCGAGCATCGTCACTACGCCAGAGTTTTAGACTAGAGCACCGAGGGCGGAGGAGTTATGAAACGCTCCCGAGGACGGACACGTTTTCACTAACGGACTCCTTCATATCTCACGAGCTGCCACAGAACCAGCAGCAGGAGTCGTGTTTGGAGACTTCCTGAAAGTAGATGTATTTGCTCAGTTTGCTGCAGCAGAGGAGAAATGGCTCTTCATCGCTCGTTTGCTGTTCAGAAAAGGCTGTGTGCTTGTTCTGGAAGAGACTTTCAACATGACATGTTTTCTTGTTTGCACATTAATACGTCCATGCAGAATTAAACTCTCCTCAGCTTACCGAGGGCAGGGCTCTGCAAATCATGATCATGAAGGCACTTGACAGCGACTTAATAGGATGTGACACACATTTAATGACACAGTATTACCTCAAACTCCAAGATAAGAGTTGTTCCCTTTGAAAGATTGTCGACTGGGCAATTATTTTTTTGTCAAAGCCTCCGGGAGCCGCAACAGAGGGGCTACAGAGCCGCATCTGGCTCTTGAGCCGCGGGTTGCCGACCCCTGGTCTAACCATTTGTTTTACAACGTAGATGGCATTGTGCATTTCTCAAGTGTGATACGAGGCTGATATGAAATGCATTTTTGGCATTCAACGTATCCGTGGAAACGTATGCCAGCTTCTTCCGGCAACTGGATTGCACTTTGAAGCAGAAAAGCTGAACTATAAAATATATTCATTCATTCATGTTATCAGGGTTGTCGGACAAATGGGCGTTCAGTCCAATGGGACATGTTTCATACTATTGGGGTTTCAGGCAAATGGCCCATAGGAACAGTGGCATTCCACCACTTTTTATTAACTGTCACCAACAACATGTGGAAGTTGGATTTCAGATTTAATACAACCCCCTTTATTACCCCCAAATTACCTTTTGTAGGTAATCAATACTGCCAGTATCTCATCAGTGGTCTTTGATATCACACCTGGAAGACTCACAGCGATGTTTACTTTAGACCAATTTATGAATGTCATTCTTCATTAACACTATATATGCTCTTCAAAGCAATAAACTGCTTTGAAGAGCAGTTTTCATATATTCTTTGTTATTGTCAGGAACAGTGCTTCTCTACAGAGAACAAGCATCCAGACACACAAGAAACAGACTCAGCTATTAGATGCCTACTTATGATGGATTTCTTTTCCAAAGAACATGGCCTATTCTTCTGGCGCTCAATGAACACATTCAGTCACTCTGCCAGATAATTGAAAGCCTTTTCTCCGTTCTTTGCAGACAAAGACTGCCAGAGTTATGCAAACACTGGTTTTCAGATAGTACAGCGGAGACTCCTGACAATGTCCTCTATTGTAAGGGACAAAAGAATAAAGGCATATTAGCACAGTCTCCTTACTTTTACACAAGTAAACTGACACTACTGGCGATACAGAAAGCTTGTCTACACTGCAGAGTGGGCAGTGTATACAATACACAAGTGTTTAGAGCCCAACAATTTGCTCATAGACCTAATTTAGCCACCATTTGAAAAACAGGCTGTTAAGAAGAACCACTGGGGTAACATGATAATTGTGTATGTGCCATCTCCATCAAACCCTCTCTAGAGCTCTTTCAGCTCCTCCATCCTCTTACTCAGCTGGCAAAGGATATATTAACTCGCGATACTGCAGCACAACTAAAACAGCAAATTGCTAATTGTCAAATTAGTTCACATGTCAGCGTATTCTAAATAGGGCTCATGAAGTGAAAAAAGCTGCTAGCACAGCCGAGAGCGTTAACAGAGGTGGGGCTGCAGTGGCCGTGGGACTGCTGGTAGCTGCCAGCTCAGTGGGGGCGGCTCGATTTTGAATAGTTCTCTTCATTGCCAGCATGGCTCTGAACGATTCAGGGGAGTCAGGATAATCACTGAGCAGTCAGAAGAAGTTTCTTTAAACAAGTCTTTTGTTCTGTTTCCTCCACTGGGGGATTAAGACCATGAGCATCGAATGGCAGAGACTTGTTAAACCAACGCGCTTTACTGAACCAGAAGAGGTGGAGGAGAGGAGCTGTGAATCTTTCAACCTTGTCTTTGTCCAGGGGCATCACAAAATACTATCGCGATATGAGCGTTCAAGGCTGAGAACAAATGGAAAGGAAGGAAAAAGAAAATTCTGGCATTAAACTAAAACTTAAAATCTTTTGAGGTATATGTTTAATTGTTTCTTGAATTCGAAACGATTTTACTGTATTCTTTGTCATTTGCAGTATGTTATTAACCACAACAGAAACTATTTTCACATAAGCCCGTTTATTCCTCACAGTTTCACCTAAGAACTCTCGACTATCAATTTGAACTAAATAGTTTTCACCTGACTGATGTTGCAGTCACTTTATTTACAACGGTTAATTACATTAATTTGCTGCTTGAAAACCAAAACTCTGTGATGAGTAATGCCTTTAGCTGTGTCTGTGTGTGGTTCTGCTTACACACACAAAGGCCGAGATCTGGCTTAGGGGATCCATCCCAGTGCTTTCCCCTTTAATAAGACAAGAAGGATGCCAATTATGGGCCCTTTGCTGCAAACTCAACTCCCAGACCTCCACTTTAAATTGGAGGCTTGAGCTGCCAATGCCGATGGAATGGCTACCCTGTCCGGCACGCATGTTCCTGTTTTACACAGTGTGTGTGTGTGCGGGGGGGCACCTATTGTAGAAATGCACCAAGCTGCTTGTATTTGGAAGGTTAGGATGAAATGTGTCGTTAATTCATCATCACTCGTCATTCTCGGGGGCCTTGAGAAGAATGTGGGATGTTACAAGAGAGGAGGTAATGGATCCTCATAAATGGGATTAGGAAGACACAAAGTGGAAGATGGTGGAGGAGATGGAGGTCATCATCTATCACGGTGGAAATGATTGATATGATCTATACTTTAATCTCTTCATTGGCTTCATTCATCAGAGAATTCACTTCAAACCGCTTGGTTTTTAAGGCACTACAGGGTTTTGCTCCCCAGTGTATTTCGGACCTTCTCACTGAACCCCATCAGACCTCTCAGGTCTTCAAACTGTGGCTTTCCTGTTGAATCTGGAATAAGATCTAAGTATAAAGTTGTTTTTTATTTTGTATTGGTATACCACTCTGTTGCTTGTTAATTGTGTCTCTTCCTTCTTTTATTTGTCTTTTAAATGTAAAGTTCATTGAGTTTCTCAGTCTATTAAGACGCCTTACCTTGACCATAGGATGCATGTTTGTTTTTGTTAGGCTGTATGTGCAGGAGTTTACTAGAGGATGTATTTTTTGACCATACGTGCTATCAAAATAATACTTAATAATACTTAATAATAATAAGCTTCCATGTAATTGAGAAGGGAAATCATATAAAGGTTCTAACTCACCTGGACTGCGCCCTCTACTGGACTGGACTACAGTTAATTCTCTCCTCCAATCACATGTGTGCATAAGCGAAGCCAGCCAATCAGGACGTTCCTCCCAGAATGATGTTGGACTCTAAAGTATATAAGGCAGCATGCACTGCTGTCTTCCATCCTTTTTATCTTCATCGAATGGCCAACTGACTGCTCTTACATTTCGCCTTCCATGGGATAACCTACGAGCACAAAGGTTGCCATTCAGATATATCCGGCTCCTCAAGTCCCGAGAATCATCTGGTTTCCCCACGGCTCAATTAATTTTTAACCAAGTTAGGGTTCGCCATCAACTGGAAGAAGAGGGGAGTAAGTGGGGGCTGTGCTCGTTGCATGCGGGCTGAGGGCTACTCTGTTAAAACAGAGACCGGCGGTCATGTACCAGGCAGTTGGCAACTGGCTGCAGGGTGCAAACGTGGCGGTGTTGCCTGTCATGCTGGGGTTCAGGGTGGCTGCCCATCCACAGAGCCAGCCTATGCTTGGATGCTAAGAAGCACAGGAGGTGCTCTGTTAACATTTCCACCTTGGTAGAGAACGATCTCTGACAAAGCCTGTTGAAGGGAACGCCACTGGGTAAAGTGACCTATTATGTCATGGTGTTCACAGTGTCCCCGAAAAGCTGTGGAGGGTGGCTACCAAGGCAGAGTGGTTGGTGGTTGTGGCTTCCAAAGGAGGATCGACATATCAACCTCCTCGCGAGGGATAAGCTGAGGAGGGCCGGACTGTCTGTACAGGATGTGCAGACCATGAGGTCAGCAAGGGCAGGATCCAACATTACCTGGTACAAGGCAAAGCAGTCCAGGTTTCAACGCTGATGTGAGGAAAGGAGTCTCGACCCCCGGCTCTCCTTTTGCAGTGTTTGGTGGATAAAGGGCCTCATCAGACCCACTGAAGAGCTGTTTGAGTGCTTCAGGGATGCTGTGGATGGGAAAGCCTCATACAAGAAATTTCTAGCGGGCCAGACTCGGTGGGGTTGTTATGTTGCTGCAGGGCGTGCCTTCGTTGGGCTACACCGTATGTATACAAATAGTCCATATGAGGGAGGAGCCTGTGAGAGTTAAATGGAAGTTACCCCCTTTGTAACCCCTAGTTTTAAATGAACAGGCAGCACGCTGCTGAAGAGGATGTAGCATGGCAGACAGCCATTTTTTTTTTCATTGTCATAATCCATAAATGACCTTCAATAAAGTTCCAGAGGCACTGGTGGCCATGAATCTATCATCCCGGTGTTTACCTGAACAAATACTCAGCAACATGTGCTGTATGATGTTAACGGATTCAGACTAAGGATAAATATATCATTGTACACCAGCAGGCAATTAAGTGGCCATGGTAATGCTTTTGCACGGCTGCTGCTGTTTCTCAATATCTCAGTAATCTCAATACAATACCGATGCCACTATATGACCTCCAGTACATAAGTACAAGACGATCAGCGAGAATATTGGCCTTTTTCTTCATAGTTATTCTTAATGCCTGTCTTTGGGTCCGATTCCACACGAAATCGGAAGAAACGATTAATGGTACGCAGGTTCACCAGAAACCTTTTTCATTTCTTTCTTAGCTCAGACTCCAGAGAGACCTGCAGTCGGAGCTCTGTTGGAGAGCTCTGCGTCCAGCAGCAGCTCCTCCTCCAGCCAGTAGAACTGCTTCATCTTACTGTCGACTCCACACTGCTGGAAGCCAAGGCCCTGTTGCTAGGCTTGCTGGAGTGAAGGGAGGCACTGGTGAACCATAATAAGGACTGTCCGACCATACTGCCGTAAAAGATTAAAAGGTTTTTAAAGGGTACTTCAGTTGGTCATATAGTCACCTTAAACATTGTCTGGTTTATAGACCTGAACTGTATGTTATAACAATAATATGGCTCTTAATTCTGTGGCACTTTTAAAAACTGTTGCACATTGCTTTACAATTTACAGATCAATTAAACTGAATAGAATTTGATTAGAAAACAGTCACATCACAGTCCTAATACCGTTAATGCCCAAAGTGATGAATTTGATAAGTAATACAAGCAGATAAATAACTAGCTTTACAATTGAGGTGTGTCTTCGAAGGAGAGTTTACTGTAATGATTTCATAACACGAAGAAGAGTTCCGTTGAATTCATCTCATCTTGGCTAGAAGGATGTGAAGCTTTGTTAATACAGCTGAAGGAAGCAGGATCAGTCAACCCAACCGCAGAGACCAAATCGTTGTGTAAAGGCTCATTTCTATCACGGTGCATCAAGAACTCCTGGCTGTTGAAAACTGAACAAACACACACCACTGATCATTGTGTGCGTGCACCATCTCAAAACCGTCCTGGTCCGACCACAAACTCCTCTGAGCCGACCCGAGCACCGACATGTTTCAGTGAGTAGAAAGTGTTCCCTTCGAGGACAGCCGAGATACACTGTGCCTAAAGTCCTGTCTGAAAATACAGGGAGAGACGCTTATCAGAAAAGGTCAGCTATCTGCACGGCCTCAACCGACAGCAACATTTGTTACGCTTTCTGTGTATCTAGATAGAGCACCGTTTTATGGATACTAAATGCTAAATGGATTGTGGAGGTCTGGATCGTGGCCCATGCCGACTACTCATTATTCATAATTTCTGTCATATTCATTGAATGTGTTGTAACTCTAACTCTGTTCAGCTGTACACTTGACATCTATTGCTTCTGTCCATCCGGAGGAGAGGGATCCTCCTCTGTTGCTCTCCGAGAGGTTTCTTCACTTTTTTCCCTGTGAAAGGGTTTATTCAGTTTTTTTGGAAGTTTTTCCTGATCCGATGTGAGGTCCTGGGACAGGGATGTTATATGTGTAAAGATTGTAAAGCCCTCTGAGGGGAGTTTGTAATTTGTGATATTGGTCTAATTGAAATTTAATTAAATGTTCTTTCTAGTCTTTTGACCACTCAAAGCGCTTTTGCCATTTGCACCCATTCACACTGATAACGGGGCGATGCAAGGGGCCATCAGGACTATCCTATTGACACACAACGATGGCACAGCCTTCGGGACAGCCATACACATGACACACATGACATGCACATGACACACAGCCATACACATGACACACATGACACACAGCCACACACATGACTCACAGCCACACACATGACACACAGCCACACACATGACACACAGCTACACACATGACACACAGCCACACACATGACACACAGCCACACACATGACAGACATGACACACGCATGACACACAGCTATACACATGACACACAGCCACACACAACACACAGCCATACACATGACACACAGCCACACACATGACACACAGCCATACACATGACACACAGCCATACACATGACACACAGCCATACACATGACACACAGCCACACACAACACACAGCCACACACATGACATACAGCCACATACATGACACACAGCCACACACATAACACACAGCCACACACATGACAGACATGACACACACATGACACACAGCCATACACATGACACACAGCCACACACATGACAGACATGACACACGCATGACACACAGCCACACACATGACACACAGCCATACACATGACACACAGCCACACACATGACACACAGCCACACACATGACAGACATGACACACGCATGACACACAGCTATACACATGACACACAGCCACACACAACACACAGCCATACACATGACACACAGCCACACACATGACACACAGCCACACACATGACACACAGCCACACACATGACACACAGCCACACACATGACACACAGCCATACACATGACACACAGCCACACACCTGACACACAGCCACACACATGACACACAGCCACACACATGACACACAGCCACACACATGACACACAGCCACACACATGACACACAGCCATACACATGACACACAGCCACACACAGCCATACACATGACACACAGCCACACACATGACACACAGCCACACACATGACACACAGCCACACACATGACACACAGCCACACACATGACACACAGCCATACACATGACACACAGCCACACACCTGACACACAGCCACACACATGACACACAGCCACACACATGACACACAGCCACACACATGACACACAGCCACACACATGACACACAGCCATACACATGACACACAGCCACACACAGCCATACACATGACACACAGCCACACACGACACACAGCCATACACGTGACACACAGCCACACAAATGACACACAGCCACACACATGACACAGCCACACACATGACACACAGCCACACACGACACACAGCCACACACATGACACACAGCCACACACATGACACACAGCCACACATGACACACAGCCATACACATGACACACAGCCACACACATGACACACAGCCACACATGACACACAGCCATACACATGACACACAGCCACACACATGACACACAGCCATACACATGACACACAGCCACACATGACACACAGCCATACACATGACACACAGCCACACACATGACACACAGCCACACATGACACACAGCCACACATGACACACAGCCATACACATGACACACGACACACACATGACACACAGTCACACACATGACACACAGCCACACACATGACAGACATGACACACGCATGACACACAGCCACACACGACACACAGCCACACACATGACAGACATGACACACGCATGACACACGGCCACACACATGACACACAGCCATACATATGACAGACAGCCATACACATGACACACATGACACACAACCATACATATGACACACAGCCATACATATGACAGACAGCCTCACCTGTTGTCAACGGACAATTTGATTAGCTTTTACAGCAGGACTGTTATAAATGATAACAGTCCATTATTAAAGGGCATGGTGACACATACACACACGCATGCAGAGAAACCATTGAGGCGATAGTTTATGCTGAATGTGGGCATTGCCATGTGGCGTCCGCCACACACGTTTCTATGTATTCAGTGGACGTCTCTGTGTGACATCACAGGTCAAGGTTGATCAAAGTTGAACTCAACTCGATGCAAAGATGAACGTTTGTTTTGTGACCGTAAACCAATGTGTTATTCACCTGTTGGCAAAAGAATGAAGGGGAAGAAATGTTGAATATTCACCAATGTTGTGTGTGTGTGACAAGTGCTATCTGCTGGAGGGTCAATTTCTAGTGCAGAAACTGCTCCAAATGGTTAACTTCAGAAATATATCCTTTCGCTGACATACATGGCTATACATAGTTTATGATTCATCTTCTAACTATGATCGGCATCATCAGCATGCTAAGCATGTTGTACATCAGCAGTCTGAAAAAAAAAACTGCGCTCTTAATTCTGTGTTAAGATTGAACTGGAGTAACGCCTCTGTGCTCCAAAAACTCAATTTCACAAAAGTATGAGATATTGATTACACACAGATGCAGTCATGACTGAGCTGTTACATTAAGATGTGGTTAATATCAGGCCTAGAAAAGAACTGGATGAGCCATTTATCTAAACCCACCTTACCTCCACATTTTAGATTATGTTTGTTCAGACTCCATCAGCTGTGTCATTTCCAGTTTATAGAACACGTTGGTGGTCCTTTAATGAAACAGTGGAGCACGGCACTAGCAGGGCCAGGGTGAGGCCCTCGGCAGTGGCCATCCATGTGAGGCCCATGAAGGGTAACTAGACTGTGTATCTCTGCTTGTAGAAGAGGGGCAGCAGAGGGCGTTCTTAGCTTTTCCGAGTTAAAAGGATAGTTTGGATTTACTAATCCATAGTCTGTGTATTTTAGATTCAGTTTCAGCTTTAGTGTACGCTATATTTAGAATATTTACACTGATTTACCTGGAGAGCCCTTTCTGATGGGGAACTGCAGGTGTTTTCTTCTCTTCAAAACTGACACCAAGTTAAAGCAGTGAAAGTATTCTAAATATAGTGTACACTCAAACTGATATGGATTCAGCAGATGGAGATTGCTCTCTTTGCTTTGCTGGTACTCCCAAAACTCTACTGTATGTAGTATGCTGACTATGGATTAGCACCTCACACAAGCACACAAGCACACAAAATATCACAACTATCCCTTTAAAGCCCCGTTCACGATCTACAGCCATAGCAGAGCGTATGCATGTTGCATTAACAACAAAGTCAAATGTAAAGTAATGGGACTGTTTTTGTGACAGTATAAACTTTCGTTAATACTCAGGTTACTCTGAATTTGAATGTACAAGTGTTAACAAGTACCATTAGTGGGCTCACATTAATGATACAAGTTATAATCATTGCTTGGCTTTGTTGTTATGAATAACAAACTAAACACATTTTACAGGAATGTCACCACGGACCCAGTTCTTAACATTGCAGGAATATAAATAATGCAATACTTTCCTCAGTGGGCCAGAGGCTCAATCACCATTGTGTTACCTCCCCTAGCAATAGACTGTGAGATGTATTTAAAAGAAACTCTTCAAGATGGCCACTTTAATGGTATATATTTGGAGTTGGTCAAATGTTTGTTTAATGTAGCAGTATTATTTTAAAATTCTTTTAGCAAGCAGAGTTACTGTAACTGTGAATAGTTAGCTAGGCTGGGAAACATAAGCATCCTATATGGAGCTTTTTCTCAGCAAATTTGTGCTTGTCATTGCAGTGAAAGCACAGGAACTGATAACATAAAAATGACAGCATTCCATTAAGGTGAGCTAGTTCCAGGGTCCTGGTAGCCTATTGTTTGGGCACACCAAGTGGCACCCTCTGGATCTCAGAAGTGAAGCTAATGTGCACCTGCATTATCTTTAACCTTTTAAAAACCAACCTATTGTTTAGGTTTCTGTTCAAAATAACATACCCAAACTAAAAAGGCTGTATCTCTGCAACCACAAAGGCTATTTGAATAATGTTGGTGTTATAATAAAGGCAACCCATGTGAGCTCTTGTTCAGATGTGTAAATATTAGTATCTATGTTACTGGTTAAGAGTAAAGAAAGATGAAACACAGCACAAATAGAAGTTTCAGGTTCGCCTAGAAAGAAAAAGCACTTTCAGGATGATTATCTCTTGGAAGGATGCAGTGCAAAGGTCCAGATAATAGCACACTATGTGAACAGTCTCTCTGCAAAGTTTGACTTTGAAAAAGTGAAGCAGAACAAAGTTAGAGAGGTTTTAGTACATAGAATGTATGCGAGGTGATGGGCATTTGGGCACATTTGGGCACCATCTGTGCAATTTGAATTTTCTCATGTACCAAACCATATATTTCACTTGTATATAACTTATAGTGTTCAATACATCCAAATACAGCAATCTTATTTTATTTTTTTTAAATGTGTTTTTCTTCTTCTAATCAACAAAGGTAAGCAACATTTGCTGACTGTAAAGCGATGAAACGATTCATGTTGCTGTGTTCTTTGCCTCATATCTCGGTGATGCTTTAGTGCAGAAGGATTTTGTAAAGATGTTTATAATTTGTGTTAAATCCTCTTGCTCTTTGCTATCTGGCTTTTTCTGATAGCACCGAGCTACGGGTTGCTAGTTCCAGAAACGTGCTGAGTGGGCTGACTCCTGACAAAATTATGATTATGATATTTTAATAATTCTTTTAGTTGGTGCTTGAGTTGTGTTGAAATGGAATACTAATTCTTGTAGCCCAAGTTCTGTTGTTTAATTTGATGTATAACATCAATATATTTGCTCATGATTATTGTAATGTTTTACACAGTTTAACCATAATGTGTACATTTCACCCCAATTGGGATGCACGGTTTTCAGCCAGAAGGACTCCTCTGTTCAAAAAAAAGAAGAGCAAAGTGACAAGTTCTTTCTCAAAGTATCTCTGATGTTGTGTAATCCCCACCCCCCCCCCTCACACACACACACACACTTCCACCCTCTCTAGTCACAAGCATAAGGGTTCTGTGACTGACAGCTTGAATACAAAATGGATAGCACTCGCAGTGCCGCTTTTAGTCTCATCTTGAAACATTCATCTCCTCTAACGCAACCTTGAGATTTCCTTCCAACTGATCGACTAGGAATTATGTTTCCATATAAAAACTGTGACCAAAAATATGTTGATAATCAGAAGATGTTTCAGGACAGGGGGTCAGACCTGCAATTCTGAAAAGTGAAGCCAATGCTGAAGTGCCTGAAACTTGTATTCTCACTTATGACCACCAGGGGGCGACTCCTCTGGTTGTATAGAAGTGAGAAAATGACTCTACTTCTCTCTTGATTTATTCCCTAAGTAAACTTTGTAAACATGAGTTCATGGTTTCAATCTCTAGTTTTAAGTCTTCTTCAATACAGTTAGAAAGTTCATACGGATGAAAATAGGTTTATAGTATACAGTATATAGTTATACGTGATTGTTGTGTGAATGTGTTAGGTTAAGGTGGTTACAGCGCAGTTTACATTCTAGAACAACAGTACAGTATGATGCATGTTGTGTTCATATGAAACAATAATATCAAAAGTGAATCTGCCTATTTTAATGGAGAAGCACTCTTGATGAATGTGTTACACCAGTTCGGAGCCAGCGTTTCATTCTGAGCCGGTAACACACAATGTTCTTCATCGCCCTGAGAGATTGTGTGCATAACAGTGTTCAGCAAACGTTATGTCGGGCAATAATTTGAAGAGGACGGTGATGTCATAGAAGGTTTATAATGAACAAGTAATGGATTAACAAGCCTGCCCTGTTGATCCTGATGCATAATAATAGGCTCAAATGTTCCATATTCATTAAGCAGCAATAATTGCATTACCAATCTCCTCATTAGCCAACTCACAGACTACCCTCACTCTCACTTTTTAAATGTAAAAGCATATTCAAATTAGAGCTCCCGCTCCAGACAGCAGGAAGCCTTTATCTAATACTGTGGCATCCCTACCGCACTGTGTGCCTGCCTTTCAAGGGGGAGATGATAGAGCCTATAATCTATCAAAAAGAATACTAACCACTTTCCCCCAGCTGAGTTGAAGAGGTGAACTATTTCTCCCCAAAGGGATATTTTCAGAAGGCTTTAATATGGATGAAAACATTCATCTTTTTTTGTGTAGCATGATGATATCGAGGATATCGATTTGGCAGAAGCAAATGGGCAGTCATACTGAGGATGTCCTCTAAAGCTGCAGACATTTGATGCAGCGGCAGCAGGGAGGATTCCCCAGAATACTGAACGTGTTTCAAGACAAAGGAGGTTTAATTAAAGCCTCATATTAATGATTGGTTTTTATTAATGAGAATGCAGATAAGTGGGACCCCCTCAGCATTTTATAATTTGTTAAGATGGTGGAATGGTATGACTTGCAGTACGTGTGTGTTCATTTCCATAGTCAAATAGCCTGATTAGCCCGCGTACTTTTAATTACTGGGTTTCCTCTGCATTGAACTGGCTGCTAAATGGCTTTGAATCCTGGCAGCTTTGAACTGTTTTGCATGTGCATGAGAATGCCTGTGCAGGAGAGGCAGCAGGAAAAGAGAAAGTGAGAGTAAGAGTGCAGGCTAAGCCCTGGCCTAGACTGGAGTCAGATGGAATCCATGCGTCTCATTAGTAGTAGTTCTGCTCTTGAACAAAAGCAGAGACAAAAAAATACTGTAATTGAGTCCTACGCTGGCTCACACAGCCTTCTTTTAATGAATAATTACTTAAAATGAGCACTTGGCAAAGAACTGAGATCAGGCAGCTATTTTTATTTGTAGATTCCATTATTTCATTATTTTATTGCTCGTCTTTTTGTGTCTGCTGACAACACAGCAGAACAAGCGACAGACATACATGCATCAATCATTTCAGCACTGATAAACGGATCAGAGAGGACGTGCTGCAGCTAAATGTCAGAGGACGACATCAAAATAATTCAACCCAATTAGTGACTCTCCATTGATCTGCCTCTAGAAAATGGCTCGGACACTTGTTTGTGACAGTAATACTTCTACTTTTTAGAGTAGAGTTTGCTGATGTCAAAACCAAATAACTTAGAGGCTTAGATAACTGAGACAGTCCCGATTTTTAAGTGAGATGATTTTCAGCCTTCACAAGGGACTCTACAATGGTTGCCCTTCTCTTCCAGTAAGCCGTGTTCCGCCAACATCAACAGTGTTTTTTGTGTATTAATTATACATGTTAGTCCAATGTTTAAGTGTATGTGATACAGCATCAATTAAGATGTTTAAATAATTCTGTTTACGTTGTATTTAGCAGTTACAGTTTAGCAGTTTGTTGGTAGATCAGCTGATCAGCTGATCAATCACAGATAGTGGTAACGGGTTTGTCTCATTGTGTCCTCTCAGCAGAGAGGGGCTGGGCTCTGTTAGGATGGAGGAGGACAGGTAAGCTAGTCCTGCAGGAAATGACAGTGTATACTATTCAATTCAATTCAATTCAGTTTATTTTATATAGCCTAATATAACAAATTACAAATTTGCCTCAGAGGGCTTTACAATCTGTACACATATGACATCCCTGTCCCAGGACCTCACATCGGATCAGGAAAAACTCCCCAAAAATAACCTTTCACAGGGAAAAAAGGGAAGAAACCTTCAGGAGAGCAACAGAGGAGGATCCCTCTCCCCGGATGGACAGATGAATAGATGTCATGTGTACAGAATGAACAGCATTTACAAAGTTACATAAACACGGAGGGGTGGGGTGATCAGCAGGGCCAAGGCGGGAGGCCGGTTCACCAGGCATCAGACACCTCCAGGTCCAATGGACCCATTGGTATGGATGGGTGTCCATAGATAGAGTGAGATGTGAGCAGCAACTTGGACTTAATAATGGTGTGTTCATTATTCATTGTGATGTGGAAGCTTGCTGGGTTCAGCTCCCCCTGTACTTACCCGGGCAGGTGGTATGTTCCAGTTGGGCGAGGCAAACGGCCCAAACAATAATGGACACGCTTCATTTGACACATAATGTGTGAATGACATTTGAAATGCCAACACAACAGAACCAGCCCTGTTTTAAGAAAAGGTGGTTGTTAAGGCAACATTTTTGTATATGAAAATAGTCCTGAACCGTTCAACTTTATCTAAATATTGAAGGGCATGTTTCAACATTATGAAGTGGAACAAATTCAATTATTGACATGTGATGGATCTCAAACTAAGAAAAGAGATCACATTACTCCTGTATTAGCTGCTCTCCACTGGCTCTCTGTAAAATCAAGAATCATATTTAAAATTCTTCTCCTCACCTACAAAGCCTTGATTGGTGATGCACCATCATATCTTAAGGAGCTTGTAGTACCATATTGCCCCACTAGAGAGCTGCGCTCACTAAATTCGGGGCTACTTGTGGTTCCTAGAGTCCTAAAAAGTAGGATTGGAGCCAGAGCCTTCAGTTATCAAGCTCCTCTTTTATGTAACCAGCTTCCACTTTCAGTCCGGGAGGCAGACACAGTCACCCCATTTAAGAGTAGACTTAAGACTTTCCTGTTTGATAGTGTTTATAGTTAGGGCTGAATCAGGTTTGCCCTGGTCGAGCCCCTAGATCTCCCCAATCTGATCAATGATGACATGTATAGCCGCATGTCCTCATTCAACCGCTGGTTGTCCAGGTGGTGCCCAGCAAACAATGTGGGCTACGTAGATAACTGGCAGACTTTCTGGGGAAAGCCTGATCTGATGAGTTGAGACCGCATTCATCCCACTTGGGATGGAGCGCGTCTCATTTCTGCAAACATGGCCAAGTTGATTAACGGACTTAATCCATGACCCGGAGTTCAGATCAGGAAGCAGAAGCAGAGTTGTAGTCTTCCACCCTTCTCTGCACTTACATTTGAGCAGTTACCCACCCTTAACCTTAACTCTATAGAGACTGTGTCTGTCCCACGGCCACTTAAATTAATTAAATCAAAAGTAACCAGAAGAGGAGTCATACAAAATAACCAGGTTATAACAGGTTAACATCACTATTTCAAAAGTGCAACAAAACAAGAGAATTAAATGTGGACTCCTAAATATTAGATATCTGTCATCTAAAGCTGTATTAGTAAATGATTTAATATCAGACAATCACATTGATTTACTGTGTCTTACTGAAACCTGGCTGAGCCATGAAGAATATGTCAGCCTAAATGAATCAACTCCTCCAAGTCATATTAATACTCACATTCCTCGAGGCACCGGCCGAGGAGGTGGAGTAGCAGCCATCTTTGACTCAAGCCTATTAATGAATCCTAAACCTAAACTAAACTACAACTCATTTGAAAGCCTTGTTCTTAGTCTTTCACATCCAACCTGGAAAACATTACAGCCAATCCTATTTGTTATACTGTACCGGCCACCAGGTCCATATTCAGAATTTATATCTGAATTTTCAGAGTGTTTATCAAGTTTAGTCCTTAAAAGTGATAAGGTTATTATTGTAGGAGATTTTAATATTCATGTGGATATTGATAATGATTGCCTTAGTACTGCATTTATCTCATTGTTGGACTCGATTGGCTTCTGTCAGAGAGTACAGAAACCCACTCACTGCTTTGGCCACACCCTCAACCTTGTTCTTGCATATGGCATTGACATTGAGCATTTGGAGGTCTTCCCACAGAACCCTCTTCTGTCAGACCATTACCTCATAACTTTTGAGTTTATACTCCCGGAGTATACACCGTTAGTCAAAAGTTTCTACACCAGATGTCTAACTGACAGTGCTGTAGCTAAATTTAAAGAAGCTATTCCTTCTGCATTTGATTCAATACCACGTCTCAATGTGACGGAGGACTCCTGTGCTAACTTTAGTCCATCCCAGATTGATCATCTTGTCGATAGTGCTACAGGCTCACTGAGAATGACACTAGACTCGATAGCCCCACTGAAGAAAAAGACAGTGAGGCAAAGGAGGTTTGCTCCCTGGTATAACCCTCAGACCCGGGACCTAAAGCAAACTTCACGAAAGCTCGAAAGTATATGGCGTTCCACCAATCTGGAAGAATCATGCTTAGTTTGGCGAGACAGCCTTAAAACATATAAAAAGGCTCTCCGTAATGCCAGAGCAGCCTATTACTCATCAGTAATAGAGAAAAATAAGAACAACCCCAGGGTTCTCTTTAGCACTGTAGCCAGGCTGACAGAGAGTCACAGCTCTGTGGAGCCGTGTATTCCTATAGACCTCAGTAGTAATGACTTCATGAACTTCTTCAATGAAAAGATTTTAACTATTAGAGGCAAGATTGATGATCTCTTGCCCTCAACTACTGCCAATCTGTCATCAAGAGGAGTGGCCTTGGAAACGGCTGTATGCCCTGGTGTATATTTGGATAGCTTTTCTCCCATTAACCTAGACCAATTGTCTTCAACGGTTTCTACTTCTAAACCGTCTACCTGTCTCTTGGACCCCATCCCAACGAGGCTGCTTAAAGACGTGTTGCCTTTAATTGGCACCTCTCTGTTGGATATTGTTAATGTGTCTTTGCTAACAGGCCATGTACCACATTCCTTCAAAGTAGCTGTAATTAAACCTCTCCTGAAAAAGCCCACTCTTAATCCAGAGGTGTTGGCTAACTACAGACCAATCTCTAACCTTCCCTTCCTCTCTAAGATCCTTGAAAAAGTAGTCGCAAATCAGTTGTGCGACTTCCTACATCAGAATAGTTTATTTGAGGAGTTTCAGTCAGGATTTAGAAAACATCACAGCACAGAGACAGCACTGGTGAAAATTACAAATGACCTAATTGCATCAGATAAAGGACTCATCTCCGTACTGGTATTATTAGACCTTAGTGCTGCGTTCGCCACCATTGATCATGACATCCTATTACAGGGACTGGATCAGTCGATTGGCATTTCAGGTATCGCACTAAGTTGGTTTAAATCCTATTTATCAGATCGATCTCAATTTGTATTTGTAAACGATGAAGCCTCAATGACCACCAACGTTAATCACGGAGTTCCACAAGGTTCTGTGCTTGGACTAATTTTATTTACCTTATATATGCTTCCTTTGGGCAATATTATCAGGAAACACTGCATAAACTTTCATTGCTATGCAGACCATACTCAATTATATCTATCGATCAAACCAGAGGAGACCAACGAGCTCGCTAAAATTCAAGAATGTCTTAAAGACATAAAAACATGGATGACCTGCAACTACCTGATGTTAAACTCAGACAAAACTGAAGTTATTTTACTCGGCCCTGAACACCTCAGAGATCAATTATCTGGTGATGTGGTTTCTGTAGATGGCATTTCCCTGGCATCCAACACCACTGTAAAGAATCTCGGCGTTATCTTTGACCGAGACTTGTCCTTTAACTCCCACGTTAAGCAAATCTCAAGGATTGCATTTTTTCATCTACGTAACATTTAAAAAATCAGGCACATCTTGTCTCAAAAACATGCAGAAAAGCTGGTTCACGCGTTTGTTACTTCCAGACTAGATTACTGCAACTCCTTATTATCAGGCTGCTCTAATAAGTCTCTTAAGTCCCTCCAGTTGATCCAGAATGCTGCAGCTCGTGTACTCACAAAAACTAAGAAAAGAGATCACATTACTCCTGTATTAGCTGCTCTGCACTGGCTCCCTGTAAAATCAAGAATCACATTTAAAATTCTTCTCCTCACCTACAAAGCCTTAATTGGTGATGCACCATCATATCTTAAGGAGCTTGTAGTACCATATTGCCCCACTAGAGAGCTGCGCTCACTAAATGTGGGGCTACTCGTGGTTCCTAGAGTTAAAAAAATTAGGATGGGAGCCAGAGCCTTCAGTTATCAAGCTCCTCTTTTATGGAACCAGCTTCTACTTTCAGTCCGGGAGGCAGACACAGTCACCCCATTTAAGAGTAGACTTAAGACGTTCCTCTTTAATAGTGCTTATAGTTAGGGCTGAATCAGGTTTGCCCTGGTCAAGCCCCTGAATATGCTGCTATAGGCTTATAGGCTGCTGGGGTATGTTTTAGGATACACTGAGCTCCTATCCCCTCTTCTCTCTCTACTTATGGATGAATTTACATCACTCCATTGCACCTTATTAACTCTGCTTCCTTCCCGGAGTCTTTATGACTTCACATCTCATAGGGTCCATTGGACCTGGCGGTGTCTGATACCTGGTGAGCCGGCCTCCCACGTTGGCCCTGCTGATCGCCCTGCTGATCGCCCTGCTCCCCCTCCTCTCTACCTCCTTCTGTTTCATGGATTGGAGTTCCATTCATACATTGTAATATTCATGTAATGTGTTTATGTAACTTTGTAATGCTGTTCATTCTGTAAACATGACATCTATTGCATCTGTCCATCCGGGGAGAGGGATCCTCCTCTGTTGCTCCTGAAGGTTTGTGATATTGGGCTATACAAAATGAACTGAATTGAATTGAATTGTTAGCCAGCCTCAAGCACACTTCCAAATGATCTTCAGTCAAGGTGGAACGGTATTTGGACTTAATAATCTTCATGTGGGAAAAGGCTGACTCGCATAAATAAGTGGAGCCGAATAATGCAGTCAAGGAGGTAGCACATTTCCTCATGTTGGGGTACTTTTCCAGAATTGTCCATGAGCCCTGGACTTAAGCTGAAAAGGGTAGCACATGAATGTAGCGACTGGCTCCAGTAAAGCAAAGTCTTGAAAGCGTCTCTCAAACTCTGACATGTAGCGTGCACTATCAAGTTACATTAAGGTCATTCAACATGTTGGTCAGATCGGTTAAAAATGCTAAGTCTAGCAGCCACTGATCGTCATTTAGTTGGCTGTATTCTGCATGTTTAGCAACACTGTCGGCTACTTTAATGGACATTATCGTCAGAGGTACGCTGACGCCGTTGGAGAAGGAAACGTGCCGGCGCGCTCGTACGTCTCCGCTCACGGAGATCCCGTACTCCGCTGCCGGGAATATTCCTCTCCAACGTGCGCTCACTGTGTAATAAACTGGACGAGCTTCAGCTACTGGTGGCGAGAGACAGAGACTTTTCATCATCCTGTGTTTTGTGCTTCACGAAAACTTGGCTTTGTGAATCGAACTCTGCGTTCCAGCTGACTGGTTTCCAGCTGTTCCGGCAAAGCGAAGGGAGGAGGAATCTGTTCCTATTCTAACTGTGGCTGGTGCAACAATGTCAGTGATCCTCCAGCACTGTTCTCCAGATCTGGTATCATTTATTTTCAACTGCAAGCCTTTCTACTCCCCGTGAGTTCGCCTCATTCATACTGGTCGGTGTTTACATGCTGCCGCAAGGGAACGTGCAGGATGCACAGCACGTGCTCGCCGACCAGATACTGTGTGTGGAGTGGGCCTTTCTGGCCTCTTTAGTTATTGTACTTGGTGACTTTAACAAAGGAAACCTCAGTCAATGCAAAACCAGAGAGGATAACATTCTGGATCGCTGCTACACCACAGTCGACGGGGCCTATCATGCTGTATCCCGCACTGCACTGGGTCACTCGGACCACGTGGTTGTCCATCTGATTCCCTCGTACAGGCATAAACTAAAGCTCTGTAAACCTGTGGTGAGGAAATTCAAGAAGTGGACCAGTGCAGCTTTGGAGGATCTTCGGGCGTGCTTGGACTGGACTTGGATGTTTTCAGGACTCCTTCCAACGACCTGGATGAGTACACAGAGGGTGTAACTTTATATATCAGCTTGTGTGAGGAAAGCTGTGTACCAACCAGCACCAGGGTGAGCTACAATAACGACAAACCCTTGTTTACGGCAGAGCTCAGGCAGCTCCGACTGCGTAAGGACCGAGCAGTCGGAGTGGGGACAAGGTCTTGTATAAAGAGTCCAAGTACAGGCTTAGCAAGGCGGTGAGAGATGCTAAACGCCTGCACTCTGAGAAGCTACAAAAACAGCTCTCAGCACGTGACTCGGCTTCTGTTTGGAAGGGTCTTAAACAGATGACCAATTACAAGTCAAACCCCTCCACTCCATGAATGATATCAGTCTGGCAGACGAGCTGAACGACTTCTACTGTAGGTTTGAAAGACAATGGGTCAGTCCTGACAGCTCCCCCCCACATTAACAGGCTCTTTAAAAAACAGAACCCCCCGCAAAGGAGCCGGTCCGGACGCTGTCTGCCCTTCTACCTTGAGGCATTGTGCTGAACAGCTGTCTCCGGTGTTCACGGACATCTTCAACACCTCCCTGGAGACATGCCACGTCCAGCCTGCTTCAAGGCCTCCACCATCATCCTCGTCCCCAAAAAACCCAGGATCACGGGACTAAATGACTACAGGCCCATCGCTCTGACCTCTGTGGTCATGAAGTCCTTTGAACGTCTCGTCCTGGCACACCTAAAAACCCTCACCGATCCAATACTGGACCCCCTGAGTTCGCCTACAGAGCCAACAGGTCTGTTGACGACGCCATCAACATGGCCCTCCACTACATCCTCCAGCATCTGGACTCCCCATGAACCTATGCCAGGATCCTGTTAGTGGACTTCAGCTCTGCCTTCAGAATCAGAATCAGGTTTAATTGGCCAAGTAAGTTTGCACAAACAAGGAATTTGACTTGGTAAGGTGACTCTCAGTGTGCTTACACAAAATATACAACACAATACAATACACAATACAATACAATACAGTATACAAATATACAACTTAATACAAATATACAACACAATACAATACAGTATACAAATATACAACTTAATACAAATATACAACACAATATACAATACAATACAATACAAACAAACAGTGGAATGGACTAAGGAGTTTAAGAGTATGTACAGGCGGAATGGCTATATACAGTGGCTGTGGAATGTTGCACAGCAGTAGTGCAAGAAGAAGTGGAGAGTGCGAGAAGTGCAGGGATTTAAAGTATATAAATATAAATATATATATGCTACAGTGGTGTTATTTGTTCAGTAGTGAGACGGCAAGGGGGAAGAAACTGTTTTTGAGTCTGGAGGTTTTGGCTAACAGTGATCTGTAGCGTCTATCAGAGGGGAGGAGTTTGAATAGTTTGTGTCCGGGGTGTGAGACAATCATCCCGTCTCTGCTGCATGAAAAGCTCTCCCAGCTGCACGTGCCCGACTCCAACTGCAAGTGGATCACAGACTTCCTGTCTGACAGGAAGCAGGACGTGAGGCTGGGAAAGCACATCTCATCCACTCGGACCATCAGCACCGGATCCCTCCCAAGGCTGCGTTCTTTCCCCTCTGCTCTTCTCCCTGTATATCAACAGCTGCACCTCCAGTCACCAGTCCGTCAAGCTCCTGAAGTCCGCGGATGACACCACCCTCATTGGACTCATCTCTGGTGGGGATGAGTCCGCCTATAGGTGGGAGAGTGACCATCTGGTGACCTGGTGCAGCAAGAACAACCTGGAGCTCAACGCCCTAAAGACACCTCACCCTGTGTGACTCCCCCGTCAACTTGGTGGAGTCCTTCCGCTTCCTGGGCTCCACCATATCCCAGGACCTCAAGTTGGGAGCTGAACATGCAGCTCCATCACCAAAAAGGCGCAGCAGAGGATGTACCACCTGAGGCAGCTGGAGAAATTCAACCTGCCAAAGACAATGATGGTACACTTATACACGGCCATCATTGAGTCCATCCTCTGCTCCTCCATCACTGTCTGGCACGCTGATGCACCATTCGCTCTGCAGAGAGGGTGATTGGCTGCAATCTGCTGTCCCTCCTGGACCTGTTCACCTCAAGGTCCCTGAAGCGGACAAGAAAGACTGTAGCCGACCCCTCTCACCCTGGACACAAGCTGTTTCTGAGTCCCTTCCATCTGGCAGGAGGCTGCGGCCCACCAAGTCCAAGACCGCACGCCATTCAAACAGCTTCTTCCTGTCAGCAGTCAGGCTCATCAACGGAGCCCGGATCCCCCACTGACTGACTCTTTCATCCCCTGGACTATTTACCACCCCTGGACTCTTTCATCCCTTGGACTATTTTCCACCGGTCACTCCTCTGCACATACCAGCACACTTAAATAATACACATGTCATTTTAACTCAAACTGTAAAGTTACATACACTTTAGAATTGCACTTTATCATACACTGTACATTTTACATTTTACTCTATGTCTCGTCTGCACTTGATTGATTGTTTATTTGTTGTCTACTGTTGTTGCTTGTTGTTGTTTGTTATGTCTGATGTCCTATGTTGCACCACCCACCACGCTAAGTTCCTTGTTGGTGTAAACCTACTTGGCTAATAAAAGTTTCTGATTCTGATTCTGAGAAGCGTTGGCAAGATCAGGGGAAATGAAGGCAAAACCATAAAGAAGGCCCTCTGGCCATGTGTGGGCCAGGGCATCTTGACCTAGAAGACTGGTCCTCTCCATCAAGGAGAACCAGTGGGGGCAGTGGGTTGACATCTCTGAGGCAAAGAGATCCACCTCTGCCCTGCCAAGAGACCCCAGATGCTGTGCACCACCTCTGGATGAAGCTGCCACTCCCCCGAGCAGCTTTGCAGACCTGGTGTCCCCTGATGGTTTATGTAAAATACGGTCGGGGTGTTGTCCGACCGAACAAGTACATGTTTTCCTGCTAGGTACAACAGGAAATGTTTGAGCGCTAGGTGCACGGCCCGTAGCTGATATGAGGCAGCTGTCAATTTGCACAATAGGTGAAGAAAGAGGATGTAGGGCAACCGCCTGCCCCCTCGGAAGAGAAAAAGATTGAAGAGGATGTTGTCCACACGCTGGCGCAACGGACAGGCCATCATAGTGGCTAGTTCCTGGCTCAAGGCTAGGGCTTTTGCCGGGTCGGCGATGGTGGTCACCTTGACCCGGCTGGGGACCGGCGTCGGAATTGAAGCTTGTAACCCTGGGTTAGGGTGGAAACCAGCCAAGGGTCTGTAGCATGAGCTGCCCAGTAGTTGATATGCTGCTGGCCCAGAGATCTCATTTCCTGGCCCCCCTGCAACTCCCTCAGATACTCCTCGGAGGGAGGGACAGAAAAGGTGGCAGGGGCGGGAACGCGCCTGAAGAACGCACTAGCATCTGGGGGTTCCGGCTGCTGTACATCCAGCTGCAGGCGTGCCAGTGCCGCGCGAATGACAGGCCACATGGAGCTGTTGACTGCCCCCTCTGAAGGACTAGGGTCTGAGGAATGGGAACCAGGCCCAGAAGCATGGGTGGGCCGCTTGTCACTGTAGTCAGTAAAGAGATTGGCGGACGCAGCCACTGTCCTCCGCTGGGAACAGCTCAGCCACTGAGATAATGTCCTCCTCTGGGAACAGTTTAGCCACGGGTGGATCTGATGCCTCAGTCCTGCCTGCACTAGAGTGGAGGGTCAGGAGAAGGGCCTTCATCTGAGCTAGTTCTGCGGTCAGCAGATCTACTCTAGAAGCCAACCTGCCGGATTTAACTCACTTGGGGGGGCCCCCGCAGCTTCAGAGAGCCGGCCTTTGTAGCGGGTCGGTTGGGTTGGATCTGGCTCACCGCTCAGGTGTTCCACCTGGGCCAGTCTAGCGGCCCTAACTGCGTACGGCATAATGCTGCAGTTCATGCACGGGTTTTCCGAGAGGCCCTGCCTCAGGTGCTTGAGGCCAAGGCAAGAGGGGCAAAGGTCATGGCCATCCTCAGAGGGGCCATACAGGTCCCACAGCTGGCAGAGCTAAACATAGCCCCGACTCTGGAGGGACCCTGCTTCCCTAATCTGTGTTGACTATTAAGTCAGTCCGAGCGGGGTCGCTCTGCTGACTGCTATTGAGGAGGCGGGGAACAATCAGTGAGAGGGAGAGAACACTCTCCTCACTAGTCTGGCAGCTGTGATTACTCGTGTCCTAGCAGTGAGCCTAAGCAAGAGCACTCGGCTACTGTGGACCGGGTCCTGTGGAACAGATCGGAAACAGTCCGTCTAGTGAGAGGGAAGCGAGGACACTCTGTTCACTAGTACGGTAGCTGTGATCACTCGTCCACTAGCAGTAAGCCTAAGCGAGAGCACTCGGCTACTGTGGACCGGATCCTGTGGAACAGATCGGAAACAGTCCGTCTAGTGAGAGGGGAGCGAGGACACTCTCTTCACTAGTACGGTAACTGTGATTACTCGTGCACTAGCAGTAAGCCTAAACGAGAGCTCTCGGCTACTGTGGAATCTGGTCCTGTGAAAACGGGTCAGGAACAGTGTGTCTAGTAAGGACACCCTCTTCACTAGCCTGATAGCTGTCGGAATTAACGTGCCCTCAGTTAGCCTGAGTGAAGACACTATGCTAGCTATACATGGTGGAAATACTACCAAGGTCAATGCACACGCTATCCGAATTGCTCACCGAAAGCCGGTCGCGCCCGTGTAGCAATCTGGCCACACCGAGTGGCCACGCTCTTGTTACACCCCTAAAAGGGGGGATAAATAATCACGAGAGTGATTTGGTGTCTTTTCCTCAACAAGGCTTTACTTTTGTTCTTTTGCACAACACAATTATGTATATACATACAGATATCACTAAACACAAAATAGCTTGATCTCTGTGAATCACAAAATGGCTGCTACACTTGACACAGCTAGCTGCAATTTTTATAGGCGGGAACATTGCAATACAAACACACACACTTCAATATTCACGGTAAAACTCAACTCTTAAGTAACCAAAACAGACCAACAATATTCTCAGGAAACATCTTACATCCATACTGACATGTTAACTTCATTCATTACCAACAACATACCTAAAAGGGGGGATAAATAATCACAAGAGTGATTTGGTGTCTTTTCCTCAACAAGGCTTTGAGGAAAAGAACGCGATTTTCCCAGAGGTATGTGGGCGGAGACTAAAGCAATCGATCTCAGACTCAAGATCCAGACTGCTTAATAGATCACTCATCTCTTTACTCTATTATTTTAACTTGCACAATAATGAACGAAATAAATAATGTAAGAACAACACCATAGTCAACACCTTAATCTTCTAAACACTTATCATGTCATTTATGAACAATCACAATCAAGCACAACAGAGCATGACATCTCCCTACTCTCTAGCCTGCTCAAGAGTGCATGTGTTCCAACCTGTCACACTCTCATTAGCGCTTCACTCAATTAGCAGGAGCGAGAGCGCTCTGCCAACCGTGGAATCGCCTCATGGAAAACAATGTTAGTCGATCTCACCCGTTTGATGCTTCACGGTGTAAAGGTGGCTAACCTGGTGAAGACCGAAGATAGACCTGTGCGTCCTCCGGTCCGACTCGATGGTCCGACGTGGAGAAAACGCACCATCTCCCTCCTAAGAGGGACAGCTTGTCGCAGCCTGTGGAGGGCGAGAGACCCGCAACTCCAACCAGTGGCTACACGCGACAAGCTTCAGAATTATATATATAAGTTCAGCTTAGCTGATGCTAACATAATAGTTAGACTGCGTAGTGAGAAGATGAAAAAGGATTGATCTCGGGATGACACCGGAAATTATACCCGGCTGGGGGTCATCCGAGGTCACAAGTGACTTTGTTGTTATTAAGACTTGACCTGCGTGTGTGCGAGACGGAGGATATCCAGTGCTAAGCACCGCCTCCGGCGGTCAGGAAGGATGAAATATAATATAACTTTTGCTGTTTTGATTTTTGTCCTTTGTTTTAGTAAACCTTTTGTCTGAAACATTTTGCCATGCTTAGAGCAAAACCCTCTTTGCAACATTTACTCTGGCCTTCACATATTGTGTATCCATTCAAATAAGAATAATTATCTTTCTGTGCTGTTTAAAAATGTCTTCACAGGAGAAGAGCTTCTCTTAGAACTTTTAACAATATCGTCTCTTTCCTCTCAACCTTCCCTCCTTGGAGGGTGAGGGTTGCTCAGTGCCAGCAAGATTAAAATCCTGGAAATGTCCCTGAGTGGCACTCAATATAACCTTACTAGACATTTCTTAAATTCAATCAAGATGGTCTGAATGATTCATGATTTTCTTACATGATTGATAATGTGACAGACATTCAAGTGGCCCTGAAGTCCTACACTAGCAGATAGAGGTAAGCTCAGAAAAGGTTGCTTGTTGCTAAAGAGCAACATTGTGCCTCACAAAGCCCAGAATACTCATATGACTCATTCTAAAGGAATCAATAAACTAATCTGAGACTTTTAAGAACTCCTTAGGTTCCCAGAGTCACAGTTAATGGGCATTTTAAGTTATTAATTGCCTCTTTGTGTTCCATTGAAACCAGAATGCACTGTAAAATGTAATAAGTTGACTTTACTTGAAAAACGTCAGGAAACCAATTGCCTCAACATTTCTAAGTAAAGTAGCTCTATAATTTTAAGTTCTTAAAACTGAAAAAACTTAGTTTCGGCAACTCATGTAATTGCAGTAAACAATTAGTAATTAGTAATAGTTAACTCAAAATTATTAATTAGGTTAACTATAAAATGTAAATTCAGACAACTTAAAGAAATGAGTGAAGTTAACTTAAAATTTTTAATTATGTTGACAATAAATAGTCAATTCAGATAACTTAAAGATCCAAGTTATATTAAGTAAGCAGTACTAATAAGAAAGAGTTATCTTTACTAGTCCAACCCTCAACATTACTAGGAAATAATCAGGAAACTGATTGCCTTAAAATTTTCAAGTAAGCTGAACTACAACTACTATAAGCTGTTGAAACAAAGATAGAGAACAGTTATAATGGAAGACAACGTTTATTTATTATTTTTAGATAAACAGCGTTACTGTCACGCCGGAGCACTAATGAAAGAACCCAAATGCACGACCCGAGGCAGAGAGTAAAGTTCACAAGGATTCCTTTATTGATAAAGGTAATATTGCAACAGGATAGAGTCTCTGGAGAAGGACCGCCGAAGGTTCTCCCGATGTAACTGGGGAGGGACTGAGGCCGGTCGGCAAGGCTCTGACCCGCTGTGGTGAGAGCAGCTGTCTCACTCAGGGGAGAGTAGAATCGTCAACGTAAACAGTCCAGGGTCATTCACAGGAGGGCAGTCAAACTCGGCAGAGGTACAGGCAGGGATCGGGCTTACTCGGAAACGAAGGGACGTCGGAATCAGAACAGGATATCAGGCAGGAAGAACGCTGGTAAGTTGACTCACAGGTGAAGAAAAACGAACTGGCAACGAGACAAGTGAAGCACAGAGTATATATACACACTGGGAGGGGAGTTAACGAGACACAGGTGAAACACATCAGGGCAGGGAGAGGTAATCACATATGAGGAAGTAAAGACAGCAGACATGACACAGGAGGATAATTTCAAAGTAAAACAGGAAGTGACAAGACAACAAGAATAAAAGCACTACCGTCTAGTGACGGTTGTGACAGTTACAGAGTTACAACACATTCAATGAATATGACAGAATGTATGAACGGACCTCCACAATCCATATTGTAATAAGTCCGAAGAGTAGGCACATGGCATGTGGAAGATCATGGTCACCCATCACTACTGTTCCGTCCTAAATGATGGCAGTAGCTGTACTCCAGGTGCAGCGAGTGAGGAGAGGCCACAGTGTCTTCAGCATTCACTGTCAGGATCCCCATGGAGGTGTGGGACGTGTCCAGAAGGTCACCGGAGTCCTAACAACAATATCAGCATAAAAAACACAATTACATATCAAATGTCACTTTGCATTTCTATGGTAGAACACACAATGGTTATATTTGTGCCTCACAGCAAAACAGGGCTCCACAAAATCAACCAATCGAAGCATTGAAGAGACACAGACACTAAGACGGAGCTAAATTCTGATATTATTACATAATCAAGTAAATAATCAAGTAAAAGAAGATGCTCCTCCAGAGTGAGTGCTATGATTCATTCATTCATTCATCATGTGATTCACTGAATGGTTGCAAAATCTAATAAAGAATATGGATTCTCACAAGGACTGGGGTATTTACATATAAGGATGATATTTGAATGGAACAACAATAATAGCACAAATGTAAATACAACATAATGTAGAAGAGCCTTAGAACAACAGGTTGATGCAGTGGCATCAAACACTAAGTGAAATAGAAATGACAGCTCGTTAGCCCTGATCAGGATCCTTTGGTGGCATCTGCTGTGTTTCCGTAAGGTCAAGTTGCAGCTTCACGCCATCCAAAACTCAAATACAGGAGGCTGATCAGGTTTGCGGCCTACCGTTTGCAGCTGTCACACCTGCATCATATTGGCACTCTACTCCAGTAGAGCGAGCATGTTGCCCAAAAGCATAGGCAACAAACAAATGGTGATGATGTTACAAAGGAAAATCCTGTTTTTTGTTGTTGTTTTGTAACATGAGATATTAGTAGAAGCCCTCTACTATCATGCAGACATGTGAACGTGTACAGATACCCGTTTGAGTGTGATATGAGTTTTTTATTATTCTTGAAGGCATTTGGGTTTTGAATGGGGCGACTTGAGAGCTGCAACTGGACCCGACTGGAAAGACATGAGATACCACCAAAAAGGGCCCCAATCAGGGATAAGTGATCAGTGAATCAAAAGTGATAGATTGGGCAGTTAAATAATGTTGAGTAAAGTCTACTTACAAAGCCTGTCTTGAAGAAGTGTGCGTTCTCATCTCCAAGGATGACAGGAAGGCCACGGAGGACTGCTGTTCGCTTCCCAGTCACATCTGTACTCAAACAAATATCTCAAACACACACACACTTCCTAAGTGTTAAAGGACAATCAATTGACAGCTCTGCATGCAATGGCACTACTTTAGTAACCACATAAAGAAAAATTACTTTGCTTGAGAAACTTACTCCTGGTGTGACTTGTGCAGATATTCATTAAGTTTCTGGCTGAAACTTCCCTCCTTGGACTTGGACATCTCCAGGAAGAGAGGAGGAGTGCATTTGTCAAGTTCTTTGAAGAACTCTGCTTGCAGATTTTTGCTTGATAAGCGACAGAACTCAGCCAGAATCTAAAGGAAAGAGTATGATAATTTAAGATTTAGTCACATTACCTACACAATAACAAACGTAGAGTACCGCTTGCTGTTGGGACACGGTGCCACTCGCTGAGGCCGAGAGGTCCGCCGTCATACGGTTGTTGTTGAATTACTCCTCGTTCAACTTAACCTAACTATACATTTCATCTTCATTCAATGACAGTAACGTTGTGTGACTCCAGTAATGCGGTGCGTTCAGTGCACACGAGTGACACAGCCACGGTTATTAATAACCGCTAACTTCCTGTCTGCCATTAAAAAAAATGCTTAACGTGACGTTATATGTTAAGTACGTTACTTTTAAATTGGTAAACGGATAAACTGGTTTAGAATTTTGACTCGTTTCCCGACGAGGTCCCTTCCACCTTCCAAAAAAAAGACATGCTTACCGAATTTAAGAGTGGCCCTGAAAGATTGACAATTATCATTGCACCTGCTAATAAACACACTAAGTTTGCTGAAACGCAAGTTGTGGTTATATTTACACTAAAGCTCTTCTAGAGGGGTTACACACGGTGGACTTGACGGGCTAGCTAGCTTAAACGCTAGCTAACGTTAGCTTTCGAAATAGAAGACGCAAAGTTAACATCCAACCAATAATTAACATATGAAGAATATGGCGAAGAGATGACTACGTTTGCTAAATAGATGAACGGTAGCGTTTTATTATCAAGCTGAAACTTACCTTAAAATAACTTGACACAATGGCGCTTTCTTCCCGCTTCGTCATTTCGCCACACAAAGAACGTCTTCAGTGGTCGACTGCGCATGCGTATTCGAGTCGAGCGCTGCCGAGTGCCGAGTTTCTCCGAGCTTTGGAAATGGGTCCTCCTCACTCGTTTTTTTAAAGTAAAGGTTACTTAAGATGATACGTTTAATAACTTTACTCACCAGAAAGTGTTCTTTACCCAGTTTCTTTAACTATGGTCAACAAAGTAAGCAGAAATGAGTTAAGCTATTTTTCTTAAGTAAGGTCAGCAATTACATTTGACAGTGTGGATGGTGATGTTTTGAGAGCTGTGGTTTTGAGTCAGTGCTGTGATCCACATTGTTATCCTGTGGTCTGATTTAGTGAATATACTATAATATACTATTCTTCAGATCAAATCATTGATTGTTTTATTTATGCTAATTGTTTGATGAGACTTTCTTTTGTCCATTATACACTCTAAAAACAGTCAAGTGTACAAAATGTAAGAGAAACTATTCAGGTCCCCTTCATCTGTCATAATTATCTTAGTGTCAGCCCTAGTACACTGCTAGTGCTGATACTTGCAGTGAAACCACCCATTTTCTTCTTGTGAAGCAGCATCGGCGTTTGACCTTTCCGACACCTGTATCGCCGCATAGTCGAACCTTATTAGCAGCCGTCTACTGGCTAAACTGTCCATCCAGAGGAAACTGGGCGGATGTGTCCGAGCTGTGCTGCATGCAGAGAACAATGGAGAAGGACTGGTAATCAGGTTGCCCAACTGACAGTGGGCCAGTGGCAATCAAATGTAATGGAACAAGCCTGAGGATCAATACAAGTCAGTGATCGCAGACAGACAAAGGTTGTTTAGTAGCAGGCAGCACTAATTGAAATCAATGGCTAATCTGATGACAGTTCTTAACCTTTACACCTCTGAGGATTCATAAACCAGTGAGCATCAAGGCAGAGCAGCAGGCAGGCTGCCGTCGCGGTACAATTACTTTCCCCAACAACACATTTGTTTTTCCGCTGATACACACTTTCTAAAATGCCTAACAAAGCCGTTGAATGAGGTTACATTGCCCTGGATCAATATAGTAGGAGTACTAACACTAGTTTAATCGTAATTCAGCTGTATGAGCGATATCATCGATAAATGGTAAATAAAATATGCATGTGGAACCATACTGCACGTCATTTGGCTGGTAATCGACTTGTTCACTGTGGAAATAGAAGTGTCAAATAGAATAGGCTATAGAATCTAAATGTAATTAATGTCGATGTGTATGGGTCAGGTGAATGGGGTGTCCATCAAATAGGATTGAACCCAATTTACATGCAATTACACATAATGCCCTTAAAGGCGGTGGTTAATTGATCGAGAAGCCGTAGTGCACTTTGTATGGAGGACGGAGCAGGAAGATGAGAATGAGACCGGACATTTTAATCACCAGACGTCAATAACAAATCAGGCGCCAGAGCACTACGATACATATCATGTAGTTGTCACAAACAAATTGTCAAGGAGAATCATGGGAAAAAATTAGAAGTAGACTGGTCACTAAACTTGATGTTGCTTTCGATTGAGGGATCTTTATCTGGCCAATACCTCACATTTCAGGGCTGAAGCAAAGGGCTATTCTAGAGGGAAATAATCTGGTTTTATGATTGCAACACCAATTAACAGCCCACCTCTATATTTTCATTATTCAGTCCAAGAGCCGCTCTCAGCTTGAATCGTAGGTGAGTAGGAGTACACTCAGAGACAACAGTGAGATAAAGCCCCTGTGCTAATGAAGGAGATGTAATGTAGCTCTATGGAAAAGGCACACATAACCAAACCGACGCTCTTTACCTTCATGATAAAACGTTTCTACACGCATCACTGAACGATGTATACTTAACCCACACAATTGTGCTCTATTTAAATGCAGGAGCTCTATTTCACTCTCTAGGAGTGAGATCATGCTTGACATGTGTGAGAGGGTTAGGCACAGAATAATGTGTAGGATGACACTTTATTGATTCACAATGTGGAAATTCAGGCATGGAGGCAACGCAGACCAGCGTTGTTGTCCCTCTGGCGTCGGACCAGTGGGAATCAAAGCCACCTTTTTATTTAGATCAAGCAGAATATTTTAGTTCAACATCATCTGTGAAGTTAAATGTTTTCAAACAGGAAAAGATATGCCATTTACACCAGCTGTTGCTTGGTGACGGCTAGCTTTCCACACGAAAACTACAAAAGAGGGATGTGTATAATACTATCAAAGTATTCTCATTGGAAATCTGAACAGTGTGTCTGTATTTGAACAAGGCTTTGATTCATGCACAGACACACTCCCTGATCCCACTGCTTAATCCTTTCATTGGCTGGGACAAGGACACGTTGACAATTTAAGACCTCTTCCCTCAAACTCTCTTAAATAGTCCTGTTGACCGATCACAGCATAGTCTCCAGGATTTAGAAACATGCCTTTAATTAATCAGCTTGTAATGGGCAACCCAACTGTGTAAACATATTCTCAACAAGCTGACATTTCCACAGAATGGCTAATAGAACCAGATATTCTGAGAAGTTTCAGCCACACTCAAGTTTGTTTAACAATATGTGTCTAGCATGGAGTGTTTAATAGCTCCAAGTGGGATTTAATGGTTCTCTGTTCATTCCACAGTCCTGGAGCTAATGAAGTCGGCCGAGCTCGAGAATATGGTTTGAAGTTTTTTGCAACGTACGAGCCATTGTGACTCTGGCACGACAGTTAACACCAAATTGTTCCCTGGATGGGTGTGAATGGTTAATTAGAGTTCTGATGGGCAGGTGGCACCTTGCATGGTAGCCCCTGTGTATGAATGGGTGAATGATGTAATGTAGTGTTAACGCACTTTGAGTGGTCAGAAGACTACTTTCCATCCATCCATTTACCATAGGCAAGAAAGGACAACCATAACAGATGTGTGGATGATGTTATGGAGCAGGACACCAGCAAAGAAGGGACCAATCTGATGAGGAGAACTTTGATTTATCGTTCACATACACACACACACACACACACGCACACACACACACACACACACACACACACACACACACATTGGGACATTTTAAAGTTCAAGGAGTTTCTAGCTTAAAGAATGAATGACTCGAAAGGTGGCCTTTAGAAATAATTCCCCAAATTGTTGAAGTAATGGACCATTAAAAGTAACTAAAGAAATTGCTCAATTACTGGCATGCCTTATGAAGTAATGCCTGACTGTTTAAGATGGCTCAAAACACAATTGTGAAGAACACAGATACATATCAACGTTGAAAGTATCAAAAATACATTAGTAGATTTTTGTAGTTTGAGAATGAGGCTTATTACCTGGTGTAGCTGAAATGTCAAATGTGACACTAATAGCAGCACATTGATTTGATGAGCAACTGAAAAAGCCAGCTTAAGTGTCTTTAAAAGAGCTCGGCATATGAAAGGCTGACATCTCAACGCCTGCCAAAGCAATTGTTGAGTCACTAGTATTGATTAGAAAATGACATCAACCTCCTACATATGAAACATAGGCATTTGTGCTGTGATGCGGTAAAAGGCTTGTCATTTCCCCTTTAACCTTTTCTAATTGAGAGAAGGTCCACTGCTGTTTTCTGTATAAGACACAGCTTCACACCCACACAAGACAACTGACATGTTGCCTGATGCAATCACAGCTCTAGAGATGCTCTAGAGATGTGCTGCCTGAGGTTAAGAAACGTCCAAAGTATGTGTCAAAATGTTCAGGTGTTACAACTGCGGTGCCCTCTAACGGTAATAGCAATAAAGGCACTGTGGAAAATAGCAATACATTCTGCCTATTTGCACCTATGCCATCAAAATGATAGGAAGATGCAATAATTTAATAAAACTTCTACACTTGGTGCCTTTACATTGAGTTACCTTTCAACAGAGGCAGCTCTGATGGTTGTCCCTGGTTCCAGTTATAAAATAAGCTAAGCTGAGCAAACAGCTGATGGCTGGAGCTTGATATTCTAAAAGTGGTATTGATCTTCTCGTCTAACTAAAAATATCTATTGCTTTAATGAACATAATAGGGTCTAGAGACTTAGTTATATATTTATATACACTTCCATATGATCTCTCCTTATTGAAGGGAAGTTGGTTGGCATAATTTTAGTTAATACACAATAAATTCAGTAATCCTGTAATGTCACTGCTTCATTCAAAGTGGAAATTAGTGGACAGTGAACTTTAAAGATGGGTGTTGGTGAAACACTAAATTGTATCTCTAGAGGCTCAACGTGATGGTGGGGGTCTTTTAAATGGTGCAATTTGATGCTTTCTGGACACCATTTTTATCCCTTAGCAAATGCACAAACATATGCATGAAAAGCATAAAATAAAACTTTATTATTTCTCCTTATTGAAATATATATATATATATATTTTAACTTATGTACTTTGTGATGAAAATAACACAAATATCTGTCAAGCTTAAATGCAACCAGAACCTGTGAGTAAAAGAAACAAATTTATTGTATAGTATAGTGAAATATAGTTTAAATGCTTGCCACTTCATATATATATATATTTATATATCTATATACACTGTAAAATGTAATAAGTTGACTTTACTTGAAAAAAGTCAGGAAACTGATTGCCATTTCTAAGTAAAGTAGTTCAATAATTTGAAGTTCTTAAAACTGAAAAAAACTGAATTATATTAATTAGGTTAAGTATAAAATGTAAATTCAGACAACTTAAAGATCCAAGTTATATTAAGTAAGCAGTACTAATAAGAAAGAGTTATCTTTACAAGTCCAAGCATCCACATTACTAGGAAATAATCAGGAAACTGATTGCCTTAAAATTCTCAAGTAAGCTGAACTACAACTACTATAAGCTGTTGAAACAAAGATAGAGAACAGTTATAATGGAAGACAACGTTTATTTATAAGCAAAACAAATGTATTTTTGAGTTTTTGTTCTCACACATTTTCTTAAGCTCAAACAACGCGCCTAAAATGCTTGACGTGTTGCCAAATTAAGTTTTGTGTAACAGACTATGATAAACACAGTTTTGGCATTTGCAAAATTCCACTACAGAAAACCTGGCATGTCACATACCATGCTCATCGTGAAGACAGTCCCTTACTGCATCAGTAGATTTTTGAGTGCCACAGGGCTTTACAATCTGTACACATACAACATCCCTGACCTTTGACCTCACATCAGATCTGGAAAAACTTCCAAGAAATAGAAAAAAAACATTTCACAGGGAAAAAAGGGAAGAAACCTTCAGGAGAGCAACAGAGGAGGATCCCTCTCCCCGGATGAACAGAAGCAATAGATGCCATGTGTACAGAATGAACAGTATTACAGAGTTACAAAACATTCAATGAATATGACAGAATGTATGAACGGACCTCCACAATCCATATTGTAATAAGTCCGAAGAGTAGGCACATGGCATGTGGAAGATCATGGTCACCCATCACTACTGTTCCGTCCTAAATGATGGCAGTAGCTGTACTCCAGGTGCAGCGAGTGAGGAGAGGCCACAGTGTCTTCAGCATTCACTGTCAGGATCCCCATGGAGGTGTGGGACGTGTCCAGAAGGTCACCGGAGTCCTAACAACAATATCAGCATAAAAAACACATGGTAGAACACACAATGGTTATATGTGTGCCTCACAGCAAAACAGGGCTCCACAAAATCAACCGAAGCATTGAGAGACAGAAACACTAAGACGGAGCCAGATTCTGATATTATTACATAATCAAGTAAATAATCAAGTAAAAGAAGATGCTCCTCCAGAGTGAATGCTATGATTGATTCATTCATTCATCATGTGATTCACTGAATGGTTGCAAAAGCTAATACAGAATATGGATTCTCACAAGGACTGGGGTATTTACATATAAGGATGATATTTGAATGGAACAACAATAATAGCACAAATGTAAATACAACATGATGTAGAAGAGCCTGAGAACAACAGGTTGATGCAGTGGCATCAAACACTAAGTGAAATAGAAATGACAGCTCGTTAGCCCTGATCAGGACCCTTTGGTGGCATCTGCTGTGTTTCCGTAGGGTCAAGTCGCAGCTTCACGCCATCCAAAACTCAAATATCTTCAATAATGAAGAACAGGTGTCTGTACACCCTCAACTGTCTGATGGTAGAGGGGTTCTATTAATATCTCCTCTGATCAAAGTTTAATACGTGGTTAAACAAATCCATATTCTAACCATAACCAATCGTCTCTGCCTCAAGCAGCGAAGAATATGGCGAAGAGACGACGAATTTTGGTAAATAGATGAACGGTAGCGTTTTATTATCAAGCTGAAACTTACCTTAAAATAACTTGACACAATGGCGCTTTCTTCCCGCTTCGTCATTCCGCCTGACAAAGAACGTCTTCAGAGGTCGACTTCGCTCGACTCCAATACCGCGCATGCGTATTCGAGTCGATCGCAGCCGAGTGCCGCCGAGTTTCTCCGAGCTTTTCAAATGGGTCCTCCTCACTCGTTTTTTTTAAGTAAAGGTTACTTAAGATGATACGTTTAATAACTTTACTCACCAGAAAGTGTTCTTTACCAAGTTTCTTTAAGTATGGTCAACAAAGTAAGGAGACATGAGTTAAGCGCACTATTTCTTTTAAGTAAGGTCACCAATTACATTTTACAGTGATGACTGCACACTGGCTTATTACAACTGCTCACTGACAGTAAGACTGCTGGGGACTGAGGTCACCTTTGCCCACCGGCAACTAGTAAACTATTGTCATTATAACAAGAAGGGATATTTCAAACATTTATTCACAGAATTACACTGTAGGAACACTGAAAAAAACACTTACCTATAAGGCAACTGGTCACAGTAGACCAGGGGTCACTAATAGGCGGGCCACGGTTCGAGTCCGGACTCAGGTGTTGTTGTCTCGCTCGCCAATCCGTTTCTCGCCCTAACCTCAGCACCTGTTGCTCAGAACGTATAGCTAAAGGTTTCTGGGCAGAACCCGCTTCCCTAGTTTGTGGGGACCTGTCTCGGGATCTGGTTGTCCCACATGGACCAAGTACGCAGCGGGGACTGGTAACTGACGAGCTGCCATTGAGCAAGACACCAAGCTCATGAACTGCCCCCCGGACTCTGTATCGTAGTACTTGCCCACTGCTCCCAACACAAGGAAGGGTTAAATGCAGAGGCTTCATTTTACTGTGTGTGCTGTGCACATATGTGGCAATACAAAAGTAGATTGGATCTGTGAACTTACCTGTACCATCTTTTTAGCGGTAAACATAAAGTATGATGGAAACAAAACAAGAAATCGACTTTTGATGGACGTCCATCTGTAGAAGGACTTCTGTCACCCGGGATTTACCCAGAAGACCGCTGTTCATTGTTAGCTGTGTGAAACCCAAAAATGAAGTTTTTATTCATATCCGTCTCTTAAATATCATAACAAACACATTTTAGGCCCGACTGATATTTTACGAAACACAACCAAGTCCTTTTGTTGCATTTTGTTGTTGTTTTGTTTAGTTTCAATTTACACCCGGGGGTAAATGAGTTTCTCTCAAACCATATGTAAGGATGCGTTCTAGTTGTATAGGGAACATCATTTCTGTGGGAGATTGGGTTGAAATGAGAGGCAGCTCATCACCTCAGAGGTGCTGCAGGTGCTGCTGCGTGTGTGTGGAATAGTGCCATGTCAGTGCACAGCTACAGCTCACTGATGCACTTCATGTTGTTGTGCCTCAATATTCCTTGTCCATATTCTGTGCTGACGGTCAGCATGGTGGAGCATGTGCGGGGCCTTAGCGGCGCTGTCGTTCGTGCTGATTGCTTATTTTTTCATATCTGCACACAATGCCGGTGTTTACTGTGCAGTTTTTCGTTTTGTAGTTGCAGGCACATGCTGATGCTGTCTATTATGTGAGCATCTGTCATGAGGATTTGGTGCCCACCTCCCCTGTAAATTAAATGCCCTCTCTGTTGATTTGCCAGGGTCACGGCGGTGCAAGCTTCCATTTTGTATTCAGAAGTTGGAAATATGCTCAGCTCCTGTGGCGGAGATACAAGGAATTGTCCAGTCGTGTGTAAGCCGGACCACAGGCCGGTTTGAAGAACAAGCAGCCCTTGTGTTTTAGCACACAAACAAGTTGAGATAACGATGACTTCTCCCAATGAGGAGAGATGAAGGGCAGACGGCACAGTGTGAAGCGCCAGAAGTCATCAACTGGAATTACACTTCAACTTGTGTTTCTCACTTCTTTTAGGTTATGCCAGGCAATCAGAGGAGGGGGGGGGGGGGGGGGGGGGGGGGGGCGGGGGACACACACACTCCCTGAACAAACCTGCACTTCTTTACAATCAAGCTCCGAGCTCTTCAGTTTTTCAACACTGTCAAGCTAGGTAGAAGGGGGAAAAGTGGCTTGATTCTGGACTCAAAACAATAAAGAGTTGATACTGGGTGGCAGTGGCTGTGCCCTCTAGCTATAAATCTGTTGCAAATTGTCTCTTCTGCTGCATTTCATTACTGGTGGGAGACTGTTTACAATGAAGACAGAGAAATAGGTCACGGTATGACATTGTGATCACTTGAGACGCACTCCAAACAGTTACTGCAGGGCAGATAGGGTTTGTCCTGCCAGACAATTAGTGAACAATAATGGCCGGTTCTCGATGAACATATCCGTCATATCCTTTTCCCTCAAAGACGTTCCATAGGAGGTTTATCAGTCACCTTTCTACTGTTATGCTTGGCAAATTGGGAGGTATGTGAATGCATGCGTTTGGGGCCTGTGCAAGAAAATAGGCTTGCAGGCATGACGGTGTGTGTGGGTGGTTGTTTGTTGTGAATATTCGAGCGACTGAGTCTGTGTCTATCACTGTCTCAGTGTAAGATGTAGACATCCATCCGGTTTACTGAAGAATTCTTTTTTAATACCTGGATTCGTCAGGTTGAAGAGTTGTTTCCTGAGAGGCTGTGATGGTGAAGCCTCCAATCAAAGGAAAAACACAAGCCAGGGATAAATTACATTACAGCACTTGTTCAGATTTATAAAACCGTTAAAAAGGAGCTGATGACTCACTCCTGTTGAAGACATCAAGGATTGTTTCTTCGTAAATACATCCACGTAAATACACGGAACTATACAATTGTAAAAAAATTTTTTAAAATGCCATATAAAAAAATCAGTGGTAGCAAAATGCAAAAAATATGTTTTTTAAAGGACCAGTATGTTGGACGTAGAGGGTTATCAAACCGCCGATCCTCTGAATGCTGACCTTGCTTACCACTGATCCACAGTCGCCACATGTAACACTTTTTAATTCCTTAGTGACTAGCAGCAACTTGTTATCGTGTAACACTTTTTTAATTGTGTAACACTTTTTTATTCTTCTTACTGACTAGCAGCTACTCTTTACGGTGTAACACTTTTTAATTCCTCCTAGTGACTAGCAGCAACTTTTTCTCCTGCATATTTTCATTCTTCTCTCTCATTTAAGGACAGTTTTCTCAATGAGCAGCACCTCATCTAATTTTAAGAGAAGATCAAAATGTATAATTCATGTCCAAGTCTGGTTTTTGGGGGGTTTCATCGTCCTGTGCCACTCCAGCTGGATGAGCAGTGGAACACTGCAGTGGAATCTGACAGTGAGTGCTTTTTCTTTAAAATGGCAGCTCAGCAAGAGAAGAAGCAAACTACCCCCGGGGCGCTGATACTCTCATGTGAAGTAAGCAATCTGTCGACTCCTCCACTCTAAAAATAAACGCAGAAGAAAGGGGCAATATCTTATTCATTTCTCTGTATGTCAGCGCATGATCTCTTTGTTTCTGTGTGTGGTCTTCAGAACTGATGAGAGCATCATACCCTGCAGAGCAGAACACATTGATTGAGTGAAATATTGCTTTACTCACCCTGAGTAGCCCAATGTCTAACTGCATCAGATCCAACGGAGGGGGGCTGAATATTTGACGGACGCCACTTCACTCAAATTCACAAGATGGAAAGAATTTCCGATTATGGTGATTGGAGATGATAGTTGAGAGAGTCGTCCAACTTCCCGGGCATCACCTTTTGTGAGGCTCAGTGTCGTGACTGATTGCTAGAAAAACCATGTGTCAATCATCAGAGAGGAGCTGAAACTCACATTGTGTCAAAGATCTCCTGCTAAATGAGATACATGTTACGTACTTCATCCCTGTTCATGAGAAGCAGCTGTCTTCTTTATGTTGGATCATGTTGTTGCATTTCAGCTAAACCGATAGCTTGACTTTATTATTAAATGAACACTATTTAACGTAGTATTACAAACACACAGCAATGTGGTTATAAGCAGGATACAAGGAATGTATCTTTCAACAATTCTAATGTGTCATTTGAAGCATGCTTATTGTTTATAAAAAGAAGCTGTTTCTATTTTAATAAAGAAGCATATGGGTCACCTTCAATCAGAGGGTCGGCGGTTTGACGTGTAGTGTTAAAGAGCTTTGAGTGGTCGGAAGACTAGAAGAGATATACAAGTACAGTCCATCACTTACCATATGGAAGGATGTACACATGGATGGATTTGTTCATATGTATAATGACACATTATTAAATGGGATTGCAGCAAAGTTAAACTGTCATCTAGCATTTATTTACTGCTTATTAACCAGTTGTTGGTGTTTCTAATGACAAACGTCAAACACACTCATTGTCTGATTCCAACACACCGAGGCACCCTCTAGTGTCTGAATGAGACACTCAGCAACTGATATAAGAGACAGACAGTCTGAGTAGAATGTCTTTGACTTACTTAACTCTAAAGTTATTTAACACACTTTTTTTTTGCATAATAATCATATATGTTTGATCCCAAACCAGAAATGTTTCCCAAACCTCACCAAGTAGTTTTGTTGCTTAAACCGACAAATGTAAACCAAAGAACTAAACATGTCTTGCATCTTTTTATATTGCTGATGAAAACTAAAAAGGGTAGCTAGTTAACAACTTGGGTCAAGGAGATGTTTTTAAAAAGTGCCTTTTCCTAAAAGACCTAAAGGTGTCTTTTGTGTGTGTAGTGAAGCCCCAATCTGCTCTATGAGGTCACCCAAACTGTCCTCTGAGGAAGCTCTTTTCTCAGTGTAGCGTTTCTTAATACACAAAATGATGAGCAGTTAAGGGAGGGAGACGAGATGAAACTTGGGTCTGTAAATCCTTGTCAACATGATTGGTTTTCTCTGAGCAAGGAAAAAAAAGTTCAGAAACATTTCTGTGCCAAAAACACAAATAAAAGTAATTAAACACAGCAACATCATCAATCTCCCCAACAGTGTGCTTGCCAGGCCGGTCTTTGCACTGAATTAACACCGGGTGGGCTTCTGCCGGCCGGGGGACGGTTGTCTGGCAGGCTGCATGGGCTACTATCTTACCTGGCGCCAAGCCATGAAGAGATGCTTTGATTAAACATGAGATATAGTAGAGCATCGTTCACTCCGGGGGACAAGCAGCTGAGGCTTATGATGAGATTATTCTGCAACCAGTTGATTAATTGGACGCACACATATTTGTCATGGGAGTGAAGGGATTACACCAGGTGGATTGGGAGGTACAGCAAACTCTTTGCACAATATTGATGTGAAAGCGCATCAAGCGTCAAACATTTTCACACCATAATCCCAAAGATATACCGTTTGCTTGCGCAATAAATCACATTTCCAAAAGTTAAACAATGATATTCTGACTCCTGGGGCGGCTGTGGCTCAGAGGTAGAGTGGGTCGGTGGTGGTTCCATCCCCTGGTCCGCCAGTCGAGGTGTTTTTGATAATGATCCCCAAATTGCACCCCGAGTGCCATTGGAGTGTGAATGTGTGTGAATGATAACATGTAGTGTAAAGCTCTTTGAGTGGTCGGAAGACTAGAAGGGCGTTCTATACACGCAAGTGGATATTATTAATGTGTCTTTGCTAACAGGGCATGTATCACATTCATTCAAAGTAGCTGTAATTAAACCTCTCCTGAAAAAGCCCACTCTTAATCCAGAGGTGTTGGCTAACTACAGACCAATCTCTAACCTTCCCTTCCTCTCTAAGATCCTTGAGAAAGTAGTTGCAAATCAGTTGTGCGACTTCCTACATCAGAATAGTTTATTTGAGGAGTTTCAGTCAGGATTTAGAAAACACCACAGCACAGAGACAGCACTGGTGAAAATTACAAATGACCTCCTAATTGCATCAGATAAAGGACTCATCTCCGTACTGGTATTATTAGACCTTAGTGCTGCGTTCGCCACCATTGATCATGACATCCTATTACAGAGACTGGAGCAGTCGATTGACATTTCAGGTACCGCACTAAGTTGGTTTAAATCCTATTTATCAGATCGATCTCAATTTGTATTTGTAAACGATGAAGCCTCAATGACCACCAACGTTAATCACGGTGTTCCACAAGGTTCTTTGCTTGGACCAATTTTATTTACCTTTATATATGCTTCCTTTGGGCAATATTATCAGGAAACACTGCATAAACTTTCATTGCTATGCAGACGATACTCAATTATATCTATCGATCAAACCAGAGGAGACCAACCAGCTCGCTAAAATTCAAGAATGTCTTAAAGACATAAAAACATGGATGACCTGCAACTTCCTGATGTTAAACTCAGACAAAACTGAAGTTATTTTACTGGGCCCTGAAAACCTCAGAGATCAATTATCTGTTGATGTGGTTTCTGTAGATGGCATTTCCCTGGCATCCAACACCACTGTAAAGAATCTCGGCGTTATCTTTGACCGAGACTTGTCCTTTAACTCCCATGTTAAGCAAATCTCAAGGATTGCATTTTTTCATCTACATAACATTTCAAAAATCAGGCACATCTTGTCTCAAAAAGATGCAGAAAAGCTGGTTCACGCGTTTGTTACTTCCAGATTAGATTACTGCAACTCCTTATTATCAGGCTGCTCTAATAAGTCTCTTAAATCCCTCCAGTTGATCCAGAATGCTGCAGCTCGTGTACTCACAAAAACTAAGAAAAAGAGATCACATTACTCCTGTATTGGCTGCTCTGCACTGGCTCCCTGTAAAATCAAGAATCTCCTCACCTACAAAGCCTTGATTGGTGATGCACCATCATAGCTTAAGGAGCTTGTAGTACCATATTGCCCCACTAGAGAGCTGCGCTCACTAAATGCGGGGCTACTTGTGGTTCCTAGAGTCCTAAAAAGTAGGATGGGAGCAAGAGCCTTCAGTTATCAAGCTCCTCTTTTATGGAACCAGCTTCCACTTTCAGTCCGGGAGGCAGACACAGTCACCTCATTCAAGAATAGACTTAGATAGTTAGATAGTTAGGGCTGAATCAGGTTTGCCCTGGTCGAGCCCCTTGATATGCTGCTATAGGCTTATAGGCTGCTGGGGGATGTTTTAGGATACACTGAGCACCTATCTCCTCTTCTCTCTCTCCTTATGGATGAATTTACATCTCTGTCACAACCGTCACTAGACGTTCGTTTTTCTTCACCTGTGAGTCAACTTACCAGCGTTCTTCCTGCCTGATATCCTGTTCTGATTCCGACGTCCCTTCGTTTCCGAGTAAGCCCGATCCCTGCCTGTACCTCTGCCGAGTTTGACTGCCCTCCTGTGAATGACCCTGGACTGTTTACGTTGACGATTCTACTCTCCCCTGAGTGAGACAGCTGCTCTCACCACAGCGGGTCAGAGCCTTGCCGACCGGCCTCAGTCCCTCCCCAGTTACATCGGGAGAACCTTCGGCGGTCCTTCTCCAGAGACTCTATCCTGTTACAATATTACCTTTATCAATAAAGGATTCCTTGTAAACTTTACTCTCTGCCTCGGGTCGTGCATTTGGGTTCTTTCATTAGTGCTCCGGCGTGACAGGACGAACTGGCCTCGTCATGAACCCAGCCGACCTCGACCGCATGAAGGAGGAGATCTCCGGCCAGGCTCAGCGTTTGGGCAGCCACGAACCCATGCTGAAATCTCTCATCGACAGCGTGGCCCAGATTTCGACACAGCTCGCTGAGCTAAGTCGCGGCGCTTCTCCGCCAGCTCCTCCGCCTGTTGCTGCTTCCCCGGCGCTGCCGGGTGGATCCACCTCCGAGCCTCACAACCCCTTCGAAGGGACCCGCTTGGCCTATGGGGGCCCTCGTAGCCTCCAGAAGGGGAACTACAACCCCCATAGGGTCTCGGCACCAAACCCCTTCGAAGGGACCCGCTTGGCCTATGGGGGCCCTCGTAGCCTGCAGAAGGGGAACTTCAACCCCCATAGGATCTCGGTACCAGACCCCTTCAACGGGACCCGTTGGGCTTGTAGCCCCAGTGGCAGAGGTCACGCAGGCCCAGCCCCGGAGTGGGGGGCGCCAACCTCCGGACCGCGTCGTTGGAGGGTTCCGGCTGCCGCCTCTGTACCGCAGACTACTCCGGTTCCCGCAGTCGCCTCTGTGCTGCAGCCCTCTCCTTTTCCTGTTGCCGCCTCCGTGTTCCAGCCAACCCCAACCTCCTGTGACCTGTCGGACTTCCGGCCGGTCCTTCCTTCCTTTGCCTCGTCCCAGGACGCTCTCCGGGACATGTTGGAGTCCCTCCGAGTGTTAGACATGGTCCTGCTTCGGCCGCAGTCTACGCCGGTTCCTGCCGACGCTGCGCCGCAGTCCACGCCGCAGTTCCGTGTTCCGTCGGCGCCCCTGCTGACCCAAGCTCCTCGTGTCCTGTCGGCACCCCGGCCGACTCCAGCTCCTCGTGTCCCGTCGGCACCTCGGCCAATCCCAGCTCCTCGTGTCCCGTCGGCGCCCCGGCCGACCCCGTGTCCCGTCGCCGCCCCGGCCGACCCCGGCTCCCCGTGTCCCGTCGTTGCCCCGGCCGACCCCGGCTCCCCTTGTCCCGTCGCCGCCCCGGCCGACCCCGGCTCCCCTTGTCCCGTCGGCGCCCCGGCCGACCCCGGCTCCCCGTGTCCCGTCGGCGCCCCGGCCGACCCCGGCTCCTCGTGTCCCGTCGGCGCCCCGGCCGACCCCGGCCGACCCCGGCTCCCCTTGTCACGTCGCCGCCCCGGCTCCCCGGGTCACGTCGCCGCCCCGGCCGACTCAGGCTCCCTGTGTTCGGTCGCCACCCTGGCCGCTTCCTTTGACACGACCTACGGCTCCAGAGCCCGGTTCCCCTGAGCCCGGTTTTCCGGAGTCCATCTGTCCGCCTGGTGGCTGTCCTTCAGCCCGTCCCCCGGAGCCCTTCTGTCTGCCTGGTGGTCGCCCTTCTGCCCGTCCTCCGGCCCGTCCCCCGGACTTCTTCTGCCAGGCTTTTGGTCCCGCCTCCGACTCCCCTCCACCCACCCTGGGGGACTGTGTTGGGTCATCTGGAATCCGCCCCTTGAGGGAGGGGTACTGTCACAACCGTCACTAGACGTTCGTTTTTCTTCACCTGTGAGTCAACTTACCAGCGTTCTTCCTGCCTGATATCCTGTTCTGATTCCGACGTCCCTTCGTTTCCGAGTAAGCCCGATCCCTGCCTGTACCTCTGCCGAGTTTGACTGCCCTCCTGTGAATGACCCTGGACTGTTTTTACGTTGACGATTCTACTCTCCCCTGAGTGAGACAGCTGCTCTCACCACAGCGGGTCAGAGCCTTGCCGACCGGCCTCAGTCCCTCCCCAGTTACATCGGGAGAACCTTCGGCGGTCCTTCTCCAGAGACTCTATCCTGTTACAATATTACCTTTATCAATAAAGGATTCCTTGTGAACTTTACTCTCTGCCTCGGGTCGTGCATTTGGGTTCTTACATTAGTGCCCCGGCGTGACAATCTCTCCATTGCACCTTATTAACTCTGCTTCCTCCCCGGAGTCGTTGTGACTTCACGTCTCATAGGGTCCATTGGACCTGGAGGTGTCTGATGCCTGGTGAGCCGGCCTCCCGCGTTGGCCCTGCTGATGCGCCCCGCCCCCTCCTCTCTACCTCCTTCTGTTTCATGGATTGGAGTTCCATTCATACATTGTCATATTCATGTAATGTGTTTATGTAACTTTGTAAATGCTGTTCATTCTGTACACATGACATCTATTGCTTCTGTCCATCCGGGGAGAGGGATCCTCCTCTGTTGCTCTCCTGAAGGTTTCTTCCCTTTTTTCCCTGTCAAAGGTTATTTTTGGGGAGTTTTTCCTGATTCGATGTGAGGTCATGGGACAGGGATGTCGTATGTGTACAGATTGTAAAGCCCTCTGAGGCAAATTTGTAATTTGTGATATTGGGCTATACAAAATCAACAGAATTGAAAATTGAATTGAAAAGTCCTTTTACTTATTAACATTCCACATCGGTGTTGCTGTGTAAATATACCAAGATCCCACGAGGATCATGTGATCATGACTATCAACATCTTTGTGATATTGATGTACCAGAGCCATCAGTTAATCCATGCGTGAAATCCCATCATCCACATTGCTTCTGTAAAGCTTGTTTCATATATTAGTAATATGTTATGAAGTAAGCATTAGCATTAGCTTGTCTGTCTGCCTTCATCCTACCACTGTGTTGCAAACAACACGGTGAACGTCGACATGATGAATGCGATCATCGGATGTCACTCAGGTTAATTACAAGGCCGTCGCACCTGACTGCTGATGAAGAGGATGTGATGAAATAGGCCTGAATAACCAAATCATTCTGTGTTATGAAAATGACCAGATTTGAGTGCCGGCTGCTGCCTTGTTGATGTAAAGGGCTTTTGTTTTGCTTTTTGTTTCGTCCTCTATTGCACAAGGTCCTTAAAACAACATTAAAGTCACGATGATGAGAGCTTTTAATGGTATTTTAATTCAATTCAATTCAATTTATTTGTATAGCCCAAAATCACAAATCACAAAACATACGACATCCTCTGTCCTTGGGCCCTGGCATTTTAGCATCTTTCAACTATTCTGATGGTGAAGGCTATAAAAAAAAGGGCCAATATTGGTGAAGTGTACGTGTTGATTTCAACTCTCAGGAGCAAATTAGCAATGAATGGATTGTGGCTGCTGATGGCACCATGTACTGTGCATCCCTTGGAGGTGCTGTCTGCCCCGCCTGAAGGTCTGATTCATGGACCCTTTTCTGATTGCTGCCATGTTGCCTTTGCACCAGGAACAATGGCACAGAGAAATATAAAAAATATTTCAATGTGTGATATGATCTCAATGTTTAGGAAAGCCAGGCACAGAGACACGGATGTGTGTTACATTGTAGCTGTTTTGGGTTTGCCGCCTGCTAAGCAGCTGTAAAAATACAACCATGAACTGCTCACATGCAACCAAAAACCACACCTATGGGCAACTTACATAATTTAAAAAAAAGCTTGCATTAAGTTTGACTTTTCCCACCAACGATGGTGATGAATTATTTCACTAGTGTAGCACTCTGGATTGCAGTGGCTCACAGTTTGCCTTCGGCTTTGTTCTGGGGAATGCGGTTAATCAAACTCATAGCTGCTGCTGACATTTAGCTTTTCACAACAGCTCTCTTCGGGGTGACACAGTAATCATAAATTTCCTTGTCTCCCTGATTTTATCTCATACATTTTAAGTCTTTCCTGCATACTGCACCTGTAGTCAGACAACCCAGGGGTGTTGGTTGGTGCCTCCCCTCCCCGCCCTCCGTCTGTCGGTCTCCACCCTATTTTTCCTGAGTGTGAGGTAATTACCTCCCTATGCATTCACTGAAGCTAGATCTGTGGCAGATATGATAAAAATAGCTGACAGGGTTTTTGACAAAATAGTCACATTGTCTCATAGAGAAAGGGGTTTCTAATGAATTCTGATGCGGCCCACCTCGATAATTATCTCCATGTCATTCAGATGAGGCCAGGATAAGACATTTTGTTTTCTAAGGCTGCCAATGATTGTCGAGCAATCAGGACAACCTTGCTTTGGAGTTTATGATGACTTTGTCTAGACTAAAAATGCTGTTCTGCAAGATATCCTTGAATGACAATCGATTGGCTGCTCCGCTGTTGTCCGTCGCCGTCGTCGCTGTCGTGCATGGGCATCTTTATTTGCAAGATAAAAGCAGCTGTTAGTTGTGTGCCTCTAGGGTCCACGATTCAAGATGAGTGAATTAAAAGCTCTCTTCTTCTGAACCAATTTTTGAAGGTGAAAAGAAATAGAAATACTATTAGAGAAGAATCAACCTGGAACCCTTCGAAAGTTATTTACCAAAAAGGTTTCCCAGCAGCAGATTAACAGTTCCCTGGAGTGTGCTAAGTGGAGAGCCACGTTGAGTCTGACTTCAGTGTTGTCCCTTTATAGGGTCAATTTTCCAGCCAAGGCCTTCTCTGATTCACTCCCACAAGTACTACATTAATTGTTACATTAATTGCCTGCTAATACTGAACTCCAGCTGACCTGTAAAAGCTCCAGCCAGGCTCAGAAAGGAGCGCCCTGGGCTTTGTGTTATGCAAGGTGAAGAGATCAAAAAGAAGCCGCTGCTTGCTGGGATGTTTACAACCAAGTAGACACGGGGGTTTGTCCCGCAGCGTGCATCTTATCAGAGAGGCTACGGCGATCTGCTGTGTCAGCCTTTTCCTGGTCCTCGCTGTGGTGTACTGTCCCTCGGGAGTTCATTTTGGAGAACACATCTGTAATTATCTACCGGCTGTAATGACAGAGTGGACTGTGTTTCGGTGGTTCACTTGCCAGAGCAATCATTTCAGCAGAGAAAAAGAGCGTGTATTAAGATGTTTGTTATAAACCCAAATCGGAGGCTGACATGGAGGAGAGATGAGAAACAAACCCAACCTCATACCGCCCACTGTTGTGGATGTCTGCTCTCCGAGTCACTGAATGTTGGCAATGGGCAGGTGGGAAGGTACAAATATTGGCATTGCTCAATTGATGATGTCATTTAAAGTGACAATGACTTGACACATTACAGTTCCATTTACTGGAAAATAAATAAATGAATGAATAACATTTAACTGGTTATTATATTGCCCTCGATGGACTGGCGGCCTGTCCAGGGTGTCCCCTGCCTTCGCCCTATGTCAGCTGGGATAGGCTCCAGCGCCCCCGCGACCCTAATGAGGATAAGCGGTATTGAAAATGGATGGATGGATGGATGGTTATTATATTAGTATAATTGTTTGACACTGATGCCTCTATATACCTATATCAGTAAACAAGAGCATCAGAGAGAAGATTCTTAAGGCTTCCTGACTCTTCCTGCTGACTCCACTCCCCAAAAACGGACTGGTACACTCCAAGATGTCGTCCTTTTATGCAGTTCTTTGGTTCCACTATTTTAGTTTGTCTGTTCTACTTTATGTTGTATTTGTAATTTTCTATTCCTCTATTGTGTTCATTGCCTATATGGCATTGTCTCCTTTGCCTCGTGTATTTTTTGAAATGTTTACTTGTATTGATGTTATGTTTTTACCTTGCTTCTATGTAGAGCACTTTGTAAACCCTGTTTTTAAAAGGTGCTATATAAATAAATGTATTATTATTATTATTATTCTTAAGGCTTGTCATCGGATTCTGGTGAAACCAGATGACATCATGCAGGTTCACCAGAAACTCCTTCAGCTCAGACTCCAGCGGCTCCTGAGATTTTAGCCTTGCTGGGGGCCAACATCGACGCCACACTGCTGGAGGCTCAGGCCATGTTGCTGGGCCCGCTGGAGTGAAGGGAGGCATGGGAGAACCAGAACCAGGACTGTCTGGGGAAGACCCTGCTGCAGTAAAACTAGAGGTTTAAAGGGACTCTAGGGACTCTGTCCACAGGGACAGACCAAATCAACACAAAGTAAACGTTCCCATTAGTGGCTTTAAGCAATAATAATTCATATCAACATCAGGTCTAAAAGATCACGTTATAGTTCCAAATATAGCTGTGACATCTCATACATTGGAATTGTTTCTCTTGAAGCAATTTTTGGGGATAAATTGAGACAAACTGCAAAAAGAGAGAGACGTTTTCTTCTTCTTTCTTTTCATAATTAATGTTTAAAGTCTATTCTGTTTGATCATTGTATTGATTCAAGATCATAAAAAATCCTTATGATATGATGTGCAGTGGATGGATTATTTTCTTCAGCCCTCTCATTCTCTCTAAACAAACCAAACAAACAGACTGACACTTTTTGTGACCATAGTTGTGACGGAAGTAAAGGAGAATAAAGAGGATGAGAGGGAGGTGGGGGTGAACGTTGTGTATGTAATATTTTTCTAAACCTAACCAAGAAGTTGTATTGCCTAAATCTAACCAACTTGTTTCCGGTGAAGGCGGAAGTTTATTTTTAAAAGACAGTGTATGCTTGTAACGAGCGTAAACCCTAAAATAATTTCATTTTTTTTGTCTAAAAGTGGTTCTCTGCACAGTTAAAACCTCTGCAATGTGAAAGTCTTCGTTTGACTCTTAGCTTTTGTAAATGGAACTCCACGGACGGAGAACCTCAGGAGGCCTTACATCACAACATTTGCGGTATTGTTTTCGCTAAATTATAGCTTTAAACAAAGGCATTCAGGACTTTGTCCCCCCCCAGTTTAATCCTCCAACAACCAAACTTTAACTGACATTGTAAGTTCTGCATTAGAGGTACAACTCTTTGTACCTCTGGCTGCCATAAAACAGACATCAGTTATGTGACCTTCCAGACTCATAAGGGCTTTGTTTCTGCAAAGCGGGGAGATGAAGCAAAGACAGCCTGAGGGTAGTAATCCGGTCATGTCTCTCTCAGGTGAAGGGGGAGCCTGGCTCTCAAAGCCTCACGACATAGCGAAAGTTGTGATATGACACATGGCCCTGGGGGTCATTTGCTGTACAGCATAATTCATCTTGCATGTCACGTCCAGCTTGTTAACACTGGTGTTCAAAGTAAAACAAATGAGCGTCGCCGCATTGTCAACATGAATACACTCAAGGGTTCCTTTGAGATGTAATGGATAAAAAAGGCTGGAATGATAAATTATTCATCAGAGTGTATTAATTTCATGGGCTGGCAGAATTTCTGGACAATGGCACAATGTATACGATCCTAGGATTCTCCATCTAAGACAGGAATTAGAATTCATGCTCTGAATTGAATGAATACAATTTTAGGTCTGAATTCTTTCCCCTGACCTCTTACTAGATCTTGGTAATATGCCATTGAGAGAGGGACATTAATGTTCACGTGTATCTAAAAGGACTCACACTGCGGTTAGTATTCATGATGATTAGATGCTATCATATATGTGAAAAGATACTCAATTCCTTCAATGCGTGGATCTATTTGTGATAATATGGCTTATGCTGCGTTCACACTCGCGTGAGTTTACTCGCCCGACAAGTTGTCGTTTATTCGAGTACATTCGCGCCTTAGAGGGGCGTGGCTTATCTCTGTGGCTTTACTCTGTGGAAACAGTTATAATTTCCGCCATCCACAATGGAAGAAAACCACTATTTATGCTTTATACTTGTAGTGGACATCCCATAAACGTCGGAACAGCTAACGCCCTCGTGTTTGGGTTTATAACATCATCCTTTGGCTCACACAGCTCAGTGAATTTCACCGACTACGTCTCAATCACTTCCGCTTCCAGCGCTACTAGCAGCAGCAGTCAGGGGGGCAGAGCGTCTTAACGTTGATTGGCTTCCGCAACCTCGCGCGTTGCAAATTTTTTGTTGAAAGTTGAAATATTTCAACTCTGGCCAAAAATTCATTCATTCGCGCCGCCCGGCGAAAATTCGCGTCTGTGCATTGACTTTGCATGGGATCTACTCGCGCGAAAAATTTGCAGCACATTTGTTGTGAACGCAGCATTAGCCTGTAAAGCCTGTGGATTTCCTTTGAGAATCTCAGTGAAAGAAAGAAAATGCAGGTTGAGCAATTTGGCCAGGACATTGTCAAACACACTGCAATCATATTTCTTTCACTCAATTATCACACAATTATTCTTGCCTGATAATGCCAGTTGTTATGATCAGGATACTCATCTGACAGAGATCACAAAATACAACGATGTAACAAAACATTGGACAGCTGATGCAGCTGTGACACACGTTATGTTTGTCTCTCTAAAATGATAGTCCAGCGTGTCTCTTCTTGCCTCTCTTTCTCTTGGGCGAGGAGGCGAGGAAAGGAATCGAGGACTTACAAAATTGGGAATGGGAGAAAAGACCCACTATTCTTGATTGATCCGCTGATCAGCTAATCTACAACAACATCCCCGGCTGAACAAACAAATGAACTATTGTCATTTACACACCTCAATAGAAAAATGTAGCACAGAAAATTAAACATTGGACTGAAATTGATGATCGACTCTAAAACTGAGAAACAAGTTTTAGAGGGAGGCGACCTTTTTACAGGAAAGCACCTTAAATACAAATTGGAACCTTTTATTTTTAACGCGCTATCAGTCATTTCTTTGCCCTCAATGTTACACTGCATCAAGTCACCCTCAGTGCATGACTATCATTTTAAGAGTGGAAGTTCTATTTTTCATCTTTTTATTTAAATAAAACGCTGTGACTCACAGACAGCTGTCAGTTGATGTCAGCTCTCACTGATGGAACATAATTCCTTTGTAAATATTTCTGAGGGAAAGTTATAAGCGAGTTTTTTTTTTTTAATCGGCGTACAGTGAACGTGTTTTAACGGCATGTCACAAAGACTGTTTACATGTATTACATTTGTTGAATTAACTGAAATAAAACCACTGATTGCTGTTGAGCCAAGATACAAATAGTCTCCATTTTAAAATCTTTTTTGTTTGAACCTTTAAGTCTCCAAACACATTGATCATCATGCAAGAACACTTTGATATTCTTACCGTAACGTTCTCGTACTTTTTTTGTTTGGTGAGCTTGTACGAGTGAGCCGCGTCATATTCAGCAAACACTCCTAACCTACAGATAACGGTGTGAATGACCAGCATTAACACGGTGAAGGCCACCTTGAGAATTCTTAATTAGCATAATGAATGACCCATTAATACCATATACGGCTTCACATCCTGCTCCATATGTCCAGCAGTGTTCATTCATGAAGACAAAAAAAAGAACTTAACAGGTTCAGTGATTTTATTCCTGCCTTCATAGATCCATAAAGGAAAATCTATACTTTTTAACAGCATTAGCATAATTAGCATAAGCGTCAATATCCAATTTTGAATTATATTAGAATTAGAATCTCGGAGTCAAACAGGATAATGTCAACATGATTATGAAGTTTAATTTATTCATATTTTCTCACGCAAAAATTGCTTCAAAGTAAAATATTAAATATACTGTACAATCCATTAGTGAAAAAGTTATTTCATGAGGTCCAATATTACTAGATTATTATTTATAGTAGTATATTATTAATGTAGTATTATTATTATTATTATTATTATTAACAGATTGTGAGCTCACGCTTATGCTCTATGTCTTTGATGGCTATATGTAATAAAAACGTCATACATTTTATTGTGTGAAGCACTACAAATGTTGGCATGAAAAGTACTATAAAAATAAAGAGTGACATATATATAAACACACACTATAGAAAGACACAAACAGAGTCCTGTCTTTTAAATTGAGAAAGACCCTTAAAGTGACACTCTGATCAGCTGTTCTGGAATAAATAAACTCAAAGTTTCCCATCTCAGGATTTGAGTTGGGCTCAGAGTCTGAAAACCCTTTCTGAAACAGGGCCTTGTTGTTTTTGCTGTTCAGACTGTTTTTTACATATTGTTCCCACCATGATCAGCTTCCTTTTTAGGAGCTCCTGTCCCAACTTTTGTGAGGTACACAAGTCCCAGACAACTCTTATTCCTTGATTATTCTGAGTGGCTCCTCCATCAGGCTTCCCTGTGAAGACTTGTAAGCATATGAGGAAGTGGCATCACAGGCAGCCCAGATAATTAGGCATGAAGACCATTTAATTCCCTGCAATCAGAGAACCTTTAGATCAGAGCATAGAACCCTGAAGTTAAAGCATAGAACCCTGAGGTGAGAGCATAGGTACCTGAGGTCAGAGAACCGTAAAGTCAGAGCATGGAACCCTGAGATCAATCAGTGCATACAACCATGAGGTCAAAGCATAGAACCCTGAGGTCATATCATAGAACCCTGAAGTCAGTGAATAGAACCCTGAGATCAGAGCATAGAACCTTGAGATCAGAGCAAAGAACCCTGATATTAGAGCATAGAACCCTGTGGTTAGTGCATAACAACTTGAACTCACAGCATATAATTAAATTTATTTTATGTAGCCCAATATCACAAATTACAATTTTTTCTTACAATCTGTACACTTACGACATCCCTGTCTCAGGACCTCACATAGGATCAGGAAAAACTCCCAAAGAAATAGAAAAAAACCTTTCACAGGGAAAAAAGGGAAGAAATCTTCAGAGGAGGATCCCTCTCCCCGGATGGACAGAAACAAGAGATGTCATGTATAAGATAAGAGATAAGATAAGATAATCCTTTATTAGTCCCTCAGTGGGGAAATTACAGGATTACGGCAGCATTGCTCACAGTAATAAGTAAAAAAATGTATTAAAAAAATATACAGATGAACCCTGAGATTAGAACATAGAACCTTGAGGTCAGATCATAGAACCCTGAGGTTAGAGCATGGAACCCTCAGAGTATAGAATGTCCGATGTGAGGTCCTGAGACAGGGATGTCGTATGTGTACATATTGTAAAGCCTTCTGAGGCAAATTTGTAATTTGTGATTTTGGTCTATACAAAATAAACTGAATTGAATTGACCTCAAGGTCCTATGCTTTATCTCAGGGTACTATACCATGACCTACAGGTTCTCCAATCTGAGGATTCTATGCCCTGACGTCTGATTGAAGGTCAGACCTGCTAACCACTGAGACACAGTCACTCCTGCTACAGCCGGTGTCTCTGGTGAAAACAAGACCAGAGTAGGTGTCTGTCTGTCTGTCTGTCTGTCTGTTCTTCGTATATAAATAACTGTTCTTCCGATCCACTTCACATGTGGTGGCTGTATTGCCGGAGACCCCATGGAGAGCTTTGTGGATTTTGATGCAATTCTGAGACATGACACGTTCACTAGGAATACACTTTGAATGAACAAACACAGCGCTCTATGGAGCAGCAGGGGCGGAGCTTCAGGGCTCTGCAGTTCAGCATGTCGTCTGCAGCGATCAGACAGCAGCTCATTTCACCAATGTTTCTGCCGGCCATGGGTGTGTTTTTCTGGGAGGGATATAATGATTTAATGAAGAGTGAAAGACAGGCATAATCAGCACAACGTACTTAAATTGACTAAACATCTGTCAGGCTGGCCTCATCCTGCATTCGTAGCTATACCGATGAAAAACAATCTCCTTCTTTTAAATCCAATAGTCTTATTTTCACATTGTTTAGTTCTGCTAACGTTGGTAATAAGTGGATGTAATAAGTGTAGTTTATTTGCTAGGTTGGAGGCAGGTCTCAGTGGGTTAGATGCACGGCTCTGCACCATCGAAGTGCAGACCTTGGTTAAAGATTCAAGTAAATACTTTAAGATTGTAATACACGTCGGCGGTAATGACTCACCACTCGGAGTTCACTAAAGTTAATGTGAAATCGGTGTGTACGTACACCAAAACAATGTCGGACTCTGTAGTCTTCTGTGGCGCGAATGGTTGCGAATTTCGCCGGGCGATAGGCGCGAATGGCGCGAGGCGAAATTTTCGCCAGATTTGAAATATTTCAACTTTAGCGAAACTTTCGCAACTCGCCAAGTTGCGAAAGCCAATCAGTGTTGAGATGCTCCGCCTGCCTGGCTGCTGCTGCTCTAGTAGCGCTGGAAGCAGATGTTATCGAGACGGAGTCTGTGAAATTCCCCAAGCTGTGTGAGCCTACGGGTGATGGTATGAACCCAAACACGACGGCGTTAGATGTTCCGACGTTTATGGGATGTCCACAACAAGTATAAAGCAGAACAGTGGTTATTTCTTCCGTGGTGGATGGTGGAAGTTATAACTGTTTGGTGTCAACGCACCATTACACTCTTTTTTATACTTCCATTTGAGCAGTTACCCACCCATAACTCTATAGAGAATGTGTCTGTCCAACGGCCACTTCAATTAATGAAATCAAAAGTAACCAGAAGAGGAGTCGTGCAAAATAACCTCATAAAAGTTAAAACCACTATTACAACAATGTAACAAAATAGAAGAATTAAATGTGGACTCCTAAATATTAGATCTCTGTCATCTAAAGCTGTATTAGTAAATGATTTAATATCAGACAATCACATTGATTTATTTTGTCTTACTGAAACCTGGCTGAGTCATAAAGAATATGTCAGCCTAAATGAACTCCTCCAAGTCATATTAATACTCACATTCCTCGAGGCCCTGGTCCAGCCCCTAGATATGCTGCTATAGGCCTAGGCTGCTGGGGAACATCTTAGGATACACTGAGCTCCTCTGGAAAAATTAATGTCTCTTCATTGCACATTACTAATTCTACTTCTTCCCCGGAGTCTTTGTGCCTTCTCGCCTCTCAGGTTTTCCATGGATCATGGCTGTGTCTGGAACGGGTCCTGTCTCCTGGACCCTGCCTCCTGGGCCCGGCCTCCTTGCCTCTGCCTTCGTCGCCCTGCCTCCTTCCATAGCCTTACTGATGCCTCTCCTCCCTATCTCTTTCTGTTTACATGGACTGTGGTTATCTTGATCGTGGTCCATGCCTAATTTCTGTCATATTCATTGAACGTGTTGTAACGTGTTGTTCATTCTGTACACATGACATCCATTGCTTCTGTCCATCCGGGGAGAGCAATCCCCCTCTGTTGCTCTCCTGAAGGTTTCTTCACTTTTCCCCCTAGAACGTTTTTTTCCGTTTTTTGGGGAATTTTTCCTGATTAGGGATGTCGTATCTGTAGAGATTGTAAAGCCCTCTGAGGCAAATTTTTAATTTTTTATTCTGGGCTATACAAAATACCGTATTTTCCGCACTATAAGGCGCACTTAAAAGCCTTTAATTTTCTCAAAAAACGACAAATAATCCGGAGCGCCTTATATATGAATTCATTCTGGTTGTGTACGACTTTGGTAAACTACAAAGCCGCACTGCTTGCAGCATTATGGTGCGTTCACACCAAACGCGTTGCGAATATTCACAACGCTTTACTCGCGTCAGATTATTCACCAGTCAAGTTGTGTTCATTTGTGTCTTTCGCAACCAGTTGCGAAAAGGGGGCGTGGCTTATCTCTGTGGCTTGTCTCGGTAAAAACAATTATAAATTCCAGCATCCACCACGGTCGAAATAACCACTAGTTCTGCTTTATACTTGTTGAGGACATCCCATAAACGTCGGAACATCTAACGCCCTCGTGTTTGGGTTCATAACATCACCCGTAGGCTGACACAGCTCGGGGAGTTTCACCGACTCCGCCTCGATAACTTCCGCTTCCAGAGCAGCAGCAGCCCAACGGGCGGAGCATCTCAACGCTGATTGGCTGGCGAGTTGCGAAACTTTCGCAACTCGCGTTGGAAGTTGAAATATTTCAACTCTGGCGAAATTTCGCAACGCGCAAAACGCGTCTAACGCAACGCCCGCCGAATTTCAACCAAACGCGTCGGTGCGTTGACTTTACATGGGATCCAAACGCACAAAAAATGTGCAACACGTTTGGTGTGAACGCCCCTTTACGGCTACCGTAGTCAGGAGCGTCGCGGAGTAATACATATTGTGCTTCGCCATAATATTACAGTGTGTGTGTGTAAGGACCCCAAAATGGCACCTGTCAAGAGACACGCTTACGACGCAGACTTCAAACTCAAGGCTATCAGTCACGCAGTAGAACATGAGAATAGAGCAGCTGCGAGAGAATTCAACATTAATGAATCAATGGTACGGAAGTGGAGGAAGCAAGAAGATGACCTGCGCCAAGTAAAGAAGACCACACAGAGTTACGCTAACGTTTGATTTAGCGGTATCAGACTGTTTTTTTTACGCGTTACAACTGAACAAGGTTGGGAGTTATTGTGAATACGCTTATTAACGTTTGAACAATGTTGAGCGTTATTGTGAACACGTTTAATAAAGTTTGACTGACTGACTGTTTTGTTTTGCTTAGTGCGCCCTATAGTGCGGAAAATACGGTAAACTGAATTGAATATTTAATCTATAGTTGTTAGTGGCCCTTTTTATTTGGGGCCCCAGGTTGAGTTTGCCTACCTTGCCCCTGGTGTTGTTTCCTGTGTACCAGACCGTAGGCCTATTTCATCCATATTTCTGATCATGAGTAGCGGAGACTGACTCTATATCATGGCAGGTGTGTTTTTTTTCAAAAATCAGGCACATCTTGTCTCAAAAAGATGCAGAAAAGCTGGTTCACGCGTTTGTTACTTCTAGACTAGATTACTGCAACTCCTTATTATCAGGCTGCCCTAATAAGTCTCTTAAATCCCTCCAGTTGATCCAGAATGCTGCAGCTCGTGTACTTACAAAAACTAAGAAAAGAGATCACATTACTCCTGTATTAGCTGCGCTGCACTGGCTCCCTGTAAAATCAAGAATCACATTTAAAATTCTTCTCCTCACCTACAAAGCCTTGATTGGTGATGCACCATCATATCTTAAGGAGCTTGTAGTACCATATTGCCCCACTAGAGAGCTGCGCTCACTAAATGCGGGGCTACTTGTGGTTCCTAGAGTCCTAAAAAGTAGGATGGGAGCAAGAGCCTTCAGTTATCAAGCTCCTCTTTTATGGAACCAGCTTCCACTTTCAGTCCGGGAGGCAGACACAGTCACCTCATTCAAGAATAGACTTAAGACTTTCCTGTTTGATAGTGCTTATAGTTAGGGCTGAATCAGGTTTGCCCTGGTCGAGCCCCTTGATATGCTGCTATAGACTTATAGGCTGCTGGGGGATGTTTTAGGATACACTGAGCACCTCTCTCCTCTTCTATCTCTCCTTATGGATACATTTACATCTCTCCATTGCACCTTATTAACTCTGCTTCCTCCCCGGAGTCGTTGTGACTTCACGTCTCATAGGGTCCATTGGACCTGGAGGTGTCTGATGCCTGGTGAGCCGGCCTCCCACCTTGGCCCTGCTGATGCCCCGCCCCCTCCTCTCTACCTCCTTCTGTTTCATGGATTGGAGTTCCATTCATACATTGTCATATTCATGTAATGTGTTTATGTAACTTTGTAAATGCTGTTCATTCTGTACACATGACATCTATTGCTTCTGTCCATCCGGGGAGAGAGATCCTCCTCTGTTGCTCTCCTGAAGGTTTCTTCCCTTTTTTCCCTGTGAAAGGTTATTTTTGGGGAGTTTTTCCTGATTCGCTGTGAGGTCCTGGGACAGGGATGTCGTATGTGTACAGATTGTAAAGCCCTCTGAGGCAAATTTGTAATTTGTAATATTGGGCTATACAAAATAAACTGAATTGAATTGAATTGTTGCTGAGGAGCCGAGGAAGCAGTTCTCCAGAAAGCTGGAAGCATAAACACCACAGGCCACGCATGCAGTTCTGAACAGGCATGTTTCAACAGCCACTGCACTAGTACACTGTAATTGGAAGAAACAATATCTAGTTGTTTATATCTTCAAGTGCGTTGAGAGGTGTTGAAAGAAGACCATTTATTGTTGGCCAGCTTGTAAAGCAATCTCTCCAAATGTAGAATATGTATACGGCCCAGCTCTCTGAGCGTAATCATTAGACTCTCCAAATATTATTGGATCAAACGGATCATATTCTGATGATTAAGAGAATCCCTTTTAAGGGTTTGTGAGGCTCAGAAAAATGGAGTAAGCTTTTTATACTACACTGGCACTTGCCCACAATGTCAGAATGGCTTCACAGCCCAACACAGGGAGATTGATAACTTGAAATATTGTCCCATTCCATTTTGGTTTGCCAGAGCCCTGATATTGTGCATGCTGGCTCACTGGAATGACTGTTATGTGATGACATGTCAAATGGCTGCTGAGTAAAAGGGCTTTTATAAAGTCAAAAGAAGACACCGCGATGACTTCAGTATGGTGTTATTTACGTTGTTTACTCAGACTTGACATTTGGAAAGATGTTTTTCTCCTGTTATGAGGTATTTCTTCCCTAAAAAATACTCTCACTTTCACAAAGCTTCACCAGAACTATAAAATATTCCACCTTCAAAGACATGAGGAAACTTACAATCTTCTTTGCAGACTATCTAAACTAATGTGGTCAAAGTCTCTGGGAACACGCTGCCATCCTTGCGGTTGGCTCTGTGAGGGAAGATTGTACACAGGATAGCTCTCTGCAGCGGTGGAGATGGTGCACACCGACTCTCACTGACTTCAATGTGACCTTTAGAAATTAGATGGTGTAGCAACTTTACATGGTGCTGTTCTCTGCCATCTTGAGGCCTCCAGTTTCCTCGACTCTCTTCCCCTCCACCATGTTTTTCACAGGTTCTCCCTTGAACCACCCTAAAACATTCACACACATAGACTCTCGCATATGTCGGAAAGCTGAGCACAGGTGGCGAAAAACTAATCTCCAGGTTCACTGTGGTGTCTATATAGAGAGACTTCGCAATTATAATTTTGAACTTAGAAATGCAAGGCAGTCCTTCTTCTCTGACATCATAATCAAAAACAATAACAATACACACGTGCCTTATTTGCTACCGTTGACAGGCTAGCAAACCCTCTGGTGTCAGTAACTGCTACGCTCCAATCCACCTGGGCATTCAATCAATTTGCCTCCTTTTTTGCTCACAAAATTAAAAAAATTAGACAAGCAGTCGGTGCCTCCACACCAACCACAAGATATGTGTTGTCCCCATCTTTTAAATAACATCCATTCAAATATCATGACACAATTTCATTCAATCAACCAGAGAAGCCTAGAAGACATTATACAACATCTGAAAATATCCTCCTGCTGCTTGGATATTCTACCTACACACATTTTCAAAAATATTTCACACTGCATGAACACTGATCATTCACAAATTGTAAACACATCCCTTCTCTCAGGTGTTTTCCAACAAGCCTTAAAAACTGCAGTTATTTAACCACTCTCAAAATGAAAAATTATAGACCAATATTTAACGTCCAATTTTAAGTATAATAATGGAAAACGTGTTTTTTGAACAGCTGAACAACTTCTTGGCTGAGAATAACAGTTTTGATGTCTTCCAGTCCAGCTTTCGTCAGCACCACAGTACTGAAACTGCTCTTTTTAAGGTTTTCAACGACATCCACTTAAACACAGACAGTGGCAGAACTTCAGTCTTAGTATTAATGGACCTCATTTGTGTATATTTGGGTATATACAATATGTGTGTGTATATATGTCTTAGTATTACTGGATCTCAGTGCTGCATTCGACACGGTCAACCATCACATACTACTAGACAGACTAAAAGTCAGGGTAGGACTCTGGCGCAGCACTTAACTGGTTTGAATCCAATACTTTGTGTCTGTAGCTAATTACACATCAGAGCTCACTAGGATGACATGTAGTGTTCCCCAAGGTTCAATACTGGGGCCTCTTCTGTTCAACATCTACATGGCTCAGATTTTGAAAAACAACAAAGCGTGTTACCATAATAATGCAGACGACACACACATTTACATAACTATATCCCCAGGGGACTATAATCCCATACAAGGGCTAGCAAAATGCATTGAAGAAATCAACAACTGGCTGTGCCAGAATTGTATTGTTTTAGGTCCCAAGGAACGAACGATCGAAAGTCAGCGCTCAGCTTCAATCGCTGATGTTAAAAACCACAAACCAAACCAGAAATCTAGATGTAGTTATGGATTCAGACCTTGAACAGCCATATCAAGACAATTACAAAATCAGCCTACTATCACTAGAAGAATACTGTATATCAATTAGAGGACTTATGTCTCAACAGGAGTTGGAGAAACTAGTCCATGCGTTTATCTTCAGTAGACTTGACTACTGTAACGGTGCGTTCACAGGTATCTGTAAAAAGTCCTTCAGAACACTGCAGCTTGAGTCCTCACTAAGACCAGGAAAGTGGATCACATCACTCCAGTTATGAGGTCTTTGCACTGGCTTCCTGTCCAACAAATAATTGACTTTAACCCTCCTGTTATGTTCGTTTCTTAGGTACAGCAATGATATTCCCGGGTCAATGTGACCCGGTGAATGTTGATCATCCAAAAGTTGTCAGAAACCAAAAAATCCCAAGGAATATAGTTGGTACCTCATCACCAACACCTTTACTTCAATCAGTTTTTAGAGGAATGGAGTTATTCACCCCTCCTTAGATCAGAGTTCAATTAGGATAACTGATTCGTTTTAATGAAAAATACATGTTCAAACAATTGTTTAGGTTCTTTGGAAAGATCTAGATATAAATTGCATTAGTCTACCATAACATGTATTTTCTCTTAAATTTTATTTGCATTTTGAAACTTTGTTTTTTCATGGGGTGATGTAGATAAATAGAGATGAGACACCTGTGTAAAGTAAACTTTAGTTATGTTTATTTATTGTGTTAAGATACATCAATTATATTATAAAAGATGACCAAAGGCCAGCGAGCAGTTGTTCTCTTGGTGCAGTCGTATGTATCTGCAGTGTGTACTGTTGGGAGGACTTCTCAGCAACCCTTTGGGATGTTTCACCCCTCCTCTGCTAAGTGTGGGCTCAGTTTTGCCGAGGGGAAAAATAAAGGTTCCCGTCAAAATAGTATCTGTATTTCTCGCACAGGTGGGGTCGTTAGAAAGAGAGTGTGTGTGCGTCTGAGATTGGGATGAAATAGGGTGTGTGTCACTCTGTCAGTCAGTCAGACAGTCTATTAGAAATCCTATAGTACCATATTTATTAGGAGAGATATGAAAGAAACCCTTACATTAGTGTTCCATGTCCAATAAAGGTTTATTTAGGGGAAAGTGAGAAGATAAGACACATTGTTTAGTCTGGAAAGTGTGGTTCACGTGGGCTGATGGGCACATAGCAGGATAGAGATGGGTTCCCATAACAACCACCTGATTTCTTTGTTTGAAGTTTGAAATGTGTACAACTTTATATATGGGGCTGTGAAGTGGTGTGTGTGTGTGTGTGTGCGTGTGTGTGTGTGTGTGTGTGTGTGTGTGTGTGTGTGTGAGTGTGTGAGAGAGAGAAATGTGGTGAAACATGGTGGGAGGTGAGTAAGAAAGACTGTCTCACATTTACAAAGAAAGAAATGGTCTAAACTTGACACTTCTGACCTCTTTTAGCCTCCACTTTCACCGCCGGGTCAAATTGACCCGAACACCATCTCTGTAATATATTTTTACGTTGATTACACTAAATAAGTTAAGCAGAAGAAGTTTTATACAGAAAAAGTACTTACAAATATTTTTCCTAGATCTTCAAACTTTGAAACGGGTCTATTTGACCCGCAACATAACAGGAGGGTTAAAGTCCTGCTGCTAGTTTATAAAGCACTTAATGGTTTAGGGCCTAAATACATGTGATCTGCTGCTACCTTACCCCTCAGGTGGTCTGGGACTGGTCTACTTCCTGTTCCAAGAGTCAGAACTAAACATGGAGACGCAGTGTTCAGTTTTTCTGCTCCACATATCTAGAACAAAGTCCCTGAAAGCTGCAGGTCTTTAAATGAGCTGAGACCCCCAGAGACCCTCAGCTCCTTTAAATCCAGATTGAAGACTTTTCTGTTTGCTGTTGACTTTAATTGAACAGATTCAAGGATATCTATCAATTTCTGTATCTCACTACTGCATTTTATCTCTTTAACTGCACTGCACATTTTATTCTATTTCTTGCTTTTTGACAGTTTTTAATGTTTTAATGAATGTTCTTAATTGTTTTTAAATCTTGTTTTCTTTTGCATTATGTTTTGATGGTTTTAATGGTTTTATGTGAAGCACTTTGAATTGCCTTGTTGAAATATGCTATACAAATAGACGTGTCTTGCCTTGCCTTGCATATGAATTTAATTGAATTCAGAGCAGGAAGTCTGTGAGCTGTAAGCGTTCTCCTTTATCTGCCCACCGACTGAGTCAGATTGAAATCTTTTTACTGTTATCTTTCATTGCACAAGTCTCATGTTTATCTTATGGATGAATAATGGCCACCAGGGAAGTCCTCAACAACTATAAGCTGTAGGAGGAAAGAAATGTAGATTTCAGTGCACCACGTTCTTGGCAGCATGAATGTTGTGGAAATAGAGATATCATAAACCATAAGCTTAGCCATGCTATATTAGTGACTTCTCCTGTAGAGACACCACACACACAGGGAGAGCTGCAGCAGTCCTGACAACGGAAGTACCTTTTTCTGCAGTTTAAAAAAAACTGAGACTCGTTTCCCTTAGAACTCACAGAAGCGTTGACCCCTGCTGCACGGCCATTCATATAACCCACGATTAATTTCTTGCTTCATGAAGAAATGAGCCTTAATGAAATGGATTTAATTACAATAATACAATGCAATTCTCAACTGTCCCTATAGTTCATTTAGCGTGGCCATAACTTAATGAAAGATGAATACTAATATTGAAATCATGCCATTTAGGGTTTATTATACTAATAAATCTCCTATGCTGTTAAATGGCACGAAACAGTTTGGTCGCAACGCATTTTATGAATCACCGCCGGAATCATAAAGATGACAAGTAATGAATATCAGAGCTGTATCCAAGCCAAAAACCACACAGGTGACATGACTGGATCAATGAGAGAATGGCTGGATATTAATGCTGGTGGGGGTGGAGGCATACTTTATATCAACGTTTTGGGGTTTTGTGACCTTTCTGCTGATCTGACTGTAGTTGTGAATGACAAGTGCATTGATTCCTGTAGCGCATGCTTTGTTCTTCCATTAAAAGGTGAGGGTGCTGCTGCGAAAGGACACAGCAGACCACAGAGCTACAAGTGTCATAACATCCATGCAAGTGACAGGTTTCATTTTTTCCATTCACTCTTAATCTTTCAAGGTGATCATCACAGATTTTGGCGGTAGTAATTGTGGCTTCGAAAACACTTTCTACACATTTTGGGATTTTGGACATTTCCTCTAATGGCGATTTTAGGATGAGAATTAATCTTCCTTATCCTCAGCAAGCAAACACTTGTCATGTTACTAGTGCAGGCAATCAATGCTTCAGGGATTTAAATATCATTGGCGAGAGGTTCTTATTGTCCCGGTGAAGAGGAAGCATTGCTGAAACGGAACACATAAATAACCTTGAGCGCCCATTGACAGCTTGTTACTCAGTCTTTATTAGCAAAAGAAGCCTATAAATCATGGCCTAGGAAATGATTAGTTCAACATAAGAGCTATGTGTGTGTCAGCAAAGAGGGATTAGCAAAGGAAGCAAAGCCACGTTTCCACCAAGAAGATCCGGGTAATTTTAGTTTAATGAACTAAAAGGTTACTTCAGCCTTCATGGCGGTCTAAAGACCTGGACCGAGGAGGGCCGCTGGTGGTTCCAGTGGTAGGCTCACTCTGTCGTCCCCGCCCATTTATTCTGACGTACATGTTGAAAAAAAACGTTTGATTGGTCTCACTGCGACAACATGCATAGTATTTATTGATGCTCGTTGAAATAAATGAAATGGAGAGAAAAATGACACTTAATCAGCTGAGTGTTTGATGGGTCTTTTATTTGTGCTTTAGAATAGAATCAGAAAATTGTTTCAATCTTTCGTTTACAGCTTTCTCTCTCTCTCGCTCTCAAATCCTTGCCCCCTCTATCTCTTTTTCACTCTGTCTTTATTTAAAAGAGTCAGAGAGCGACTTTAACTTTATTTTGTAATGTTGTCAAGCAAAGAGAAATGCTCTCCCTAGGGTACTTCATTGCAGCAGCGCTGTGTGTGTTTGACCAATCAGTGGCGGTTATCCCTGCAAACCCCACCCCCAAAACTAGGGAAAGTAATGTCTCTGGCACTTCATTTAGACCCTGGTCCCTGTGGTCCAAACCACAAAGACTTCCTCCAAAGTTCCTGCAGTGGACAAAGGGCTTATGGGAGAGGGTCGTAGATATTGAGGTTATTAGAAAGTAAAACACCTCTTAAACAGTACATTTATTTAGTGAGATTATTATCCATATCTCTCTATGAACTAATCTGGATTTTAGTTACCTCCAAGACAATGTCAAGCTCCAAACCTGGCAAAATCTGTTGTTTTTCTTAAAGTCAACGTTTCCTAGAAAATGCATTGAAGATGGAGCACAATGCTCAGTGCTGCACCTTTAGGGACCTTGAAAGTAGTTTCAGACTTTTCGAAAAGCTTCCTCCCTGGGGTTCATGACAGTGCTGCAGCCCTGGGCATCATCAAAGCCCTTGTGCAAAATATCTGACACCGCAGCACCTCGCCCCGTATTTTGCAGGATATGCACCTTGGCAACGTTCGCTCTGGAAATGTCTGCCAGTTTAACACTGCAGGTAGTAATGGGAGTTCAATTTCGCTTCCCAAATGACCTGCCTTTACTCTAAAGCTTATTTCCTGTATGTCATTCTCTTGGTTCCTGTCAGAGATAAGATGACAGTAATACGGCTAACAGCGTCCCATGAGGATCGTGGGACTGAAATTACAACTGGACACAGAGTATAGTAGTCACTGTTTTTTCACTTTAGATATGAAGTGAGTTTAGCAGAAAGAGCCTCTATATGCCATCTGACTTCTTTAAGATGGTTATGCTGTTACTTCCACTTATATGTGAGGACATACTGTATCTACAATCACCTCAGAAAGAAGTCAGACCCTTTTACTCAGCCCTCTTTAAAGTGTTGTAAATTGAGTTTAAAATGAGAACAATTTGTATTTTTCACCATTAATCTTCATTCTATAGTCCATATGGACAAAGTGAAAACAGGTACATGTCACTGGATGGACTGGCTGCACGGCAGACATTTAGACATGGTTCACTGTCACTGAGACTGTTAACGGAACTGAGCTATTGTAACTGTTATGAAGTCAAAATGGTTGCTGTGCAACCAGTACAAAAAAAAATGAGGATCTCTTTATGGAAAGCCGATCATAGTTTTATATGCCATCAATCATTTTTAAAGACTTAATTAAACTTGGGCAAGACACTTAACCCTGAGTTGACCTGTAAGGCTGTTCCTGCAGTGTGTGAATGGGTATGGATGTTAGTTCAATCAGGGAGAGACCGGTTTAGATAAAGAAAGGATACATGTTTATTGTTAACAGATGATATGAAATGAGTCTTTGGCGCTTGGACTCTACGGGGAGATTTGCAATTGAGGGCCGATGCCCCGATCAGCAACGAGATAGATCCCCCCGTGGAGTCCAGACCTGGTGGTGAAGAGCTGATAGAATGATGAGTTGATGAAGTTGATGGATCCGTGAAGACTGGGCGGAGATGGGGAGGTGGAGGGGTGCGTGACAGCAGCATGAATGAACTGAAGTTAGAGAGACAGTCATATTTAAATGAGACAGCAGCAAGATGATTGGCTAACCATGTCATTGTTTCCTTGTGCTTATTGGATAGAGGGGATCAGCTGATCTGCGCAGCTGGTGCCATGATTGATGGCGCAGATCAATGACAGCAAGTAAATAATGAGTGAGCATGTGTGAGAAATGATTAGCAGATATATGAGGAATAAATGGCCGGCTTGAGGGGTATGGTCTGTCTGAACTTGCGCTTATAGCTCCATTTAGTTAGATTTCTACACATTCAGAAACCAAATTCAAAAGAGTGGTCACAGTTTAAGGTTTACAAGATAAATGCTCATACAATCCAGAAATCAGCTTACCTGGCAGGTCTTCACCATCTGCATTGTTTCTGGAAGATAAAGGCCGACATGATTTAATACCAGTTCTCCGATGCACAGAGATGTCTGTGATCTGCATGAAAACAAACCATCATGGCCTCCTCCCCAACAATGCCTCCTTTTAAAAGATAAAGCTTTTTCTTCGAGGGCCCTGTGGTGTGTAGGTCAACCCTGGAGATTCTTCTGAGCTCAGATAAACCTGAAAGACAAAGGAAACATGGCTTTGTGGTGCATAACAGCATACACAATCTATATAGTTAGTTAGTTTATATTGATCTGTAAATTGTTTATCTGAACTTGAATCAATGTGTTCATTCATGTATCTTCCAACATTTTAACGCAACTAATTCAGTTTTAGTTTTAGAAACGGTACAGTAAGCATGTTTGGCTCTTTCATCTGATTTGTCCAAAATATTAGTACAATAGCATTAATTCTGGACTAATCAACTTGTGGTTGTAACACTGTTCTGTACAGTTATGCTTGTGTTTATGTTATCAACAAAAAACAACTTGAGCTTTGTTAAAGGTCTGTTTGAATATGTTTTATATTTTTACTCTTGGGGGGCCATTTCCCAGAAAATTCGATTTCCCCCCGCTCATCCTTCTGGGTGACTTTAACATCCAGACAGAGAAGTCATCGGAACTGCTATTCTTACTGTCTTCCTTTGCTCTCTCGCTCAGTCCTTCCCCTCCTACTCACAGAGCTGGCAACCACCGTGACTATATTTTCACCAGAAACTGCTCTACATCTGACCTCACTGTAACTCCACTTCATGTTTCTGACCACTTTTTCATCTCGTACTCTCTCCCACTCTTTGGAACTGACAACCCTCCCACAACGGACTCTGCACCTGTCCGTCACAACACCTGCACCATCTCACCCTCCTCTCTGGCCTCCTCTGTTCTGTCAGCCCTCCCTTCAACCGATTCCTTCTCACTCATGCAGCCTAACTTTGCCACTGACATTCTTCTCTCTACGCTGTCGTCCTCTCTTGATTCTCTCTGTCCTCTTACGACTCGAAAGGTCCGCAAGTCCTCTCCGGCTCCGTGGCTGTCCGAACCAGTGCGCGCCGAGAGAGCCACTATGCGAGCATCGGAAAGGAAATGGCAAAAATCCAAACACGACAGCGACCTGCTCGCCTATCAATCTCTTCTCTCCTCCTTCTCTGCGTCCATCCCTGCAGCCAAAAGTCTGTTCTACCAATCCAGAATCGAATCCTCTTTATCTAACCCTAAAAAGCTCTTCTCTATTTTTTCAAACCTCCTTGACCCCCCTGGTCCCCCCCATCCCTCCACCCTTCTAACAAGCCACTTTGTTGACTACTTTACAAAAAAGATAGACGACATACGCTCTTCATTTACTAATCCATCTTCCATAACTACACCTCAAGTAACTTCACCTTCTTCCCCCTTGTTTTCCTCTTTTCTCCCAATCAAGTTCTTACCTTGGTCACCTCTGCCCGCCCAACCACCTGCCCCCTTGACCCCATCCCTTCTCACATTCTCCAGTCCATTGCTCCGGACCTTCTTCCCTTTCTCACCCATCTTATTAACACCTTCCTCTCAACCGGCTGTTTCCCTAACTCTCTGAAGGAGGCAAGAGTCAACCCTCTCCTGAAGAAACCCACTCTCGACCCGTCTGAAGTCAATAACTACAGACCTGTCTCTCTCCTCCCCTTCCTTTCCAAAACTCTAGAGCGAGCTATCTTTAACCAAGTCTCCTCCTTTCTTCACAGTAACAACCTTCTAGACCCCCACCAGTCTGGATTCAAGGCAGGCCACTCAACAGAGACTACCCTCCTTGCTGTCTCTGAGCAGCTTCACACTGCTAGAGCAGCCTCTCTCTCCTCTGTCCTTATCCTTCTAGACCTTTCCGCTGCCTTTGACACAGTGAACCACCAGATCCTCATGTCCTCCCTCCAGGACCTGGGTATCTCAGGCACCGCGCTCTCACTCTTCTTATCTTACCTCACCGACCGCACTTACAGGGTAACCTGGAGAGGATCTGTGTCTGAGCTTTGTCCTCTGACTACTGGGGTCCCTCAGGGTTCAGTCCTTGGTCCTCTTCTCTTCTCTCTGTACAGCAACTCTCTTGGCTCTGTCATTCGCTCGCATGGCTTCACCTACCACAGCTATGCTGACGACACCCAACTGATCCTCTCGTTTCCCCAATCCAAATCACAGGTAGCAGCATGAATCTCTGCCTGTCTGACCGACATCTCTCAGTGGATGTCCGCTCACCACCTGAAAATTAACCCGGACAAGACTGAACTTCTCCTCCTTCCAGGAAAAGGCTCTCCCACCCACAACCTAACTATTAACTTCAACAACTCAGTGCTGACTCTGACTGCCAGGAACCTCGGTGTGACACTCGACAGTCAACTCTCCCTGACTGCCAACATTACTGCAATAACATGCTCCTGTAGGTACATGCTGTACAACATCAGGAGAATACGACCCCTTCTCACTCAGAAGGCGGCACAGGTTCTGGTCCAGGCTCTGGTCATCTCACAGCTAGACTACTGCAACTCCCTCCTGGCAGGTTTACCTGCTAATGCCATTCGACCTCTACAGCTCATCCAGAATGTAGCTGCTCGACTGGTCTTCAACCTCCCGAAATGTACCCACACTACTCCGCTCCTCCGCGACCTTCACTGGTTACCTGTGGCCGCCCGCATCCGCTTCAAAACATTGGTACTTGCGTACCGTGCTGCGAACAGATCGTGTCCGGTCTACATCCAGGACATGGTCAAACCGTACACCCCACATCGTTCACTTCGCTCGGCTTCTGCCAATCGGCTTGTAGCTCCTTCACTTCGAGCTAAACACTCAACAAAGTCACGACTGTTTGCTGTGCTGGCTCCTCATTGGTGGAACGAGCTCCCCATTGACATCAGGACAGCAGAAAGTCTCTACATCTTCCGTCGCAAACTAAAAACACATCTTTTTCGACTATACCTTGAATAGGGAAGGTAGAGCCGTAGTAGCACTCTAGTAGCACTTAAATGTCCCTTACCGATAGCACTTTGTTGTTTAGCACTTTAGTAGCACTTGAATGGCACGTACGGATAGTACTCTGTAGTTTAACGTTATTGAAGAAATTGTACTTGCTTGATTTTTGTTGTTCTGAGTTTGGACTCATGGTTTAATGCACTTATTGTAAGTCGCTTTGGATAAAATCGTCAGCTAAATGACATGTAATGTAATGTAATGTAATAAGCTACACATTCATTGAGAGGTCCAGATGGTGAGGGATTGAAGATCACAATATTCTCACCAAACCTCCGCCTTCCAAGTGATATGAATAAATATAGAAGTAAGATCAGATGCTGCAGCCTGATTAGTGTGAGATTAGATGTCCGTCTGTCCATCAATCAAACCAATTACATGATGCAGAGTCGGTTGGAGACATTTCCTTAAACAGCTGAACCAAAGAGCGTCCGGTTAAATATCAAAACACATGTTGGTTTCTGTCGGTAAATGAAAGTCGCGTCCTTGAAAGAGAGGGCTGCAGCATACACACACTCTTACCCTTTGGTACTGTATCTTGTGTCTTGGTTGCAATTAAGCTGTTAACTGTGAACAGAGGAACATGTGCATTAATGAACTCATATGTAGCATTATTAACTGCACAGCTGCAGTCAATGTTTAATTTACCCGTTGGGCTCCTTGAATGTGGAAGATATGAGTATTAGAGTGTCTCAATTTTCAATTTTAATGAGGTCAATACATACCAAATCAAATATCATTTCTGGTATGAACAGCTATTTTATTATCAATATTAACATGTCCAAATCAGACAGCTTTTGCAGCAAATTAATCCTGGAATATATACCTTTTTTTCAGGAGATACTGTTCATTTGAATGAGGAGCACTGCCCCTCAATTTATTGAACTCCTTTTAATGCTACGTCAATGTATCAAATGCATCAGTATTTAAATTGTTTTAAATACATATTTGCAGTCAATGACAAAGAGGAAGTTGTGGCTTTTGAACTGTGGCTCAGTGGTAAGCAGTGTCGTCCTTCAGTATGAATGGGTGAATGATGACAAGTACTGTTAAAGTGCTTAGAGTGGTCGGAAGACTAGAAAAGAGGAACACAAGTACGGTTCTATTGACCATTTACCATATATTGTTCATTCTGGTCACATTACATCTATTGTCTATCCTGATAGAGGGATCCTCCTGTGTTTTTTCCTTTTTCTCCCTGTCAAATGGGTTTTCGGGGGAGTTTTTCCTGAACTGATGTGAGGTCCCGGGACAGAGGATGTTGTATGTGTACAGATTGTAAAGCCCTCTGAGGCAAATTTGTAATTTTGGGCAAAACAAATTTAATTTAATTGCTTGATTTGTTGTCAATTGTTTGGCAACAAATTAGCCATAACAACTTGAAATGGTGATCATTTGTCAGATATTTTGTTTCAATATTGTTCCCCTCCCCCTAGTGGCCTCACAAATCAATTACCACAGCATTCAAGCCACACGTTGCCAAAATCACAAACGATATTAAGAAGTATCTAGAGCATCCAGACATTATGTGACAAAAAGCTCTGCAGCCCTGAGCTATTACTGCACATTAGAGAGGTGCTAACAAAGTAGATGAGCCAAGTAAGATCCACTTCCAGCCTTTTTTAGTCAATGCATATTCATTAGACTGACAGCATATCGTGTAGTGTGGAGATCACGCTGGGCAGTTCACACTGAAACGGAGAACTGCTTCCCATGTGCTCCCACTAATGAGGTCAGGCCCAGTCTCACACTCATTTGAGTGGTCCAGCTGCCTTATAATAAGGCTACGTGTTTGTGTATGCGTAATGATCCTACCACTAACAATCTCATTTAGGAACCTGCCAACATCTCACCCCCTCAGATTCTCTGTGTATATCACCATCTCTTTCTCTATGAATATGCATTTTAAATATGACAAAGTACCTGGGAAACACTGCTGGGCAGAGGTGATCATGAAGACAATAATTGCATGAGACCAGACAGGAGTGGACACAAGCCGTTTTAAAGGAGAGTGTGCTCATTTCTTAGGTTCATACTTGTGTTTTGGGGGTTCTACTAACATATTGCCATGCTTTAATGTTCAAAAAACATAAACATTGTATTTATAAGGTCCGTCTCTTCAAGGCCCCCTCCATGCTCTGATTGGTCAGCGTAGTGGTCATCTGAATCTGTGCTATCACCGTTTACACAGCCTCACTGCAGCCAGGGGGAGGGGCTTACTGTGTGTGATTACAAAATAGTTGTGACATCACAACCTTAGGGAAGTCCCGACGGCTCTTTAAAGATACAGTTTCTGAATACTCTACTGATATGTGATTTCTTTGATTAGCACCCATACCTACTTTGTGATAAAAAAAGACAATCTCACTTTCCACAATATGGGACTTTTAAAGTTAAAACCTCATTCCTGCAATTGTGCTCTCAAAAGCATCACGTCCTATCAGTGTAAGATACAAAGCATTCACTCATGTAGAACATAAAGGCTGTCCAGAAAACCAAGCTGCTTCTACCTCCACGCTTTTAGCTGATACAGGGAATGTTCTCACAGGACATGAAAGCCATTGACAGGATGTACTGATTTACGTGAACTCATTTTGAAAGAAATCCATATTCTCTCATTAAAAACACTTGGCCTCTCCCACCTTGTCAGTACTAATCGGATTGCCAGTGCTTCAACAAATAAATAGTGAGTCAACAACTCATGAGTTTATTCTTTTTTTGACAATAACCTGGACCTGAACTGCTTTAGCTGCTTAGCAACAATCAATACAGTGTTGAAAAACAGGACGTTTAATGTCAAATAATGAAAAAACATAATGTTTCCAAAAGCTAGTACAGCACACGTGACATGACGTCATATATCACATTTGGAATAATTTATTTGACCAATCAAGCAATTCTATCTGTGGACTATCTTATGGAAGGCTTTTAACTTGGTCCATCATCGCTATTAGACAGTTTAATTTGATTGTCCCCAAGACATGGATGTCATTTAGAACACATTATGGCTAACTGCCAAACCGAAAAGGACAGCACACATTTCACAATTTGAGTGATATATCTCTAATTTCTTTTACTAATTTATCTTATAAGACTGAGGCCTTTTAGATCCAAGAAATGTATGGAAAATGTTGTGGGCATTAATTGTAAAATTGCCATTATTGCATTGACCTTGACATGGCGGGGCTTAATGTGACCGGTTAAAAGGTGACCCCAAGTTCAACTCCTGAACCACCGTTACCGAGCAACAGCAGCAACAGCAATAGAATCAGTATTCCTCTGAACACAATACCTTTTTCATTTTATTCCCCTGTGTTGGTTTGTCCTCACTTCTTTACGGGCCAAAAAGCATATAACAACATTACTTTGACAACAATTGTATTGGCATTTCTCAAAGTAGCGTACGATAAAGTGATTTAAAAGCGGTACAGTAAGCATGTTTGGCTCTTTCATCTGATTGGTGCAAAACGTCAAATACAGCAGGTCATTGAGCTGCTGAAACCAAAATGCTGATTCAGTAAAAAAAAAAACACACCATGTTAAAAAATAAATCTGGGATCTCTTCAGGGAGAAGCTGTAAAAACATGTTCACAAACAGAAGCTGATAGTGTTCCCAAACGAGTGTTTCTAATCACACATGAATACTAGATGTGAGCACCCTGACCTCTAGGTATACTGTAAAGGCATCATCAGTCCTGGCATTCTCTCCATGCCCGTCTGTTTTCTACATTCACGCAGTCATTTATAGATAATACAGCACATTGCACAAGTTATAAATCTCCCCTAAGTTGCCTGCTTTGCCGCAAATGGAGACAAAAAAGCCCTTTCTGGGGGGCTATTATGATGCCAATGATTAGTTGTTTTCCATTCCATGTGCCCTGAACCGTCTCAGATATTCAGCTCCTCAATGTGCCGCTTCATTTTACTGTCCTTCCTCTGCTCACTGGGATCACCTCATGTTTCCCGGTTTCTCATGTAAGCTACTCCGGGCTATTATTCACAGCCCGCCGACGACTCTGCCACGTTTCGAGATGAGGTCTGAAACCTCGACATGGGAGGAGACTGCTTCCTCTGCAGGGGAAGAATACACTGTTGGTGGGTCGTGTCAGTTTTGTTTTGTTCCCTGCATATTGTCGGCACTCTGTGCGCTCATGAGTTGGAACGCTTTCCAACAAGCCAACCTGGGCACTAACCTGCCCTGAAGCTGCAGCCTCCTCGCTGTCAGCTTCATTCATCCCGTAGACACTTGCAGCTTCATCAACAATGAAATTTAACAAAAAGATATCTGCTGCATGAGCCTTTACACCCGCCTCTATGTAGAGGAATGTCACCTAGAGCCGTTGTGCATCACGCAAACAGGTGGGGTTTCAGGTTCTGAATTATACATGATATAAATTAAATAGATTCAGGAGGTGATTCAGACAGCACAAAGGAAATGAGATTCCAAACGCACGATGGACTGCTGCGCTTTCTCGCTGCAAGATTAGCATTGTCATTCCCACTATCTTTTGTCACTGCATGCTATTTGAATGGGACAATAATAGCTACAATTTCGTTGTCATTAAATAATGAGTAGTTAAAAATGTGCTGAACTCAAACTTTTAGTGGAGATAGCATGGCCCCTGAAACGTGAGGGTGTGGAGGAATGTAGAAACCCTTTTTTTTTTCATGCTTGCCGTAATCATTTGCTGATACTGATTCACAGCGACTGTCATCCCTAAAAGAACACCACATTACTTACAGGATTTGCACAACACAACAGAATGGATTGCTGTTGATGATGAGTGATGAATAATAATTGTGTGATATACACTCTGGATCTTAAATTTGGTCATTGATATTCTCCATACTTCGCTACACCTGTTTCCAACCTTTCCTTAAAATAATTTCCCTACTGATTGGCTGGTTGGGTGAGCTCAGCTGATGAGCTGGAATCATGAGCTGACCTTTGCCTCATCTGAGTAGATGAATCAGAGGCTGGGGGAGTCTTTGTGACCCTCATTTCCCCCAGCGACGTCTCAAACGGCACAGCTGATGCCCAGGTAACTGCAGGATAATGTGATTCCAGTTCATCTCAGACACTATTGCCATGCAGACAATGGCGCAGGAAAATGAGGCCGTCTTCAAAATTGCCATGTCGGATGCCAGAGCTGTCCTCCTCTAGTCAGCAACATTTGTCAAATTCAGATTGAATCAGCGGTGTTGTGCTCACGCAGGCGATTAGGGAAAATAGGCTGCGGTTCAGCATCTCAAGGCGGAGGCAGTCTATACAGCCACTGTCTCCTGTTTTACTCATAAGCTTTAAAGGTTATGCGACTCTTCAAATAAATGGCAAATCTGTTACAAAGGATGGCAACTATTGGTGAGCTACTGCCTTCATAAGAGCAAAGCGGTTAGTATGCTCTGGATATTTCCAGCCACTTGGTATATTGTAAAACCAACAGAGCAGTAACAGAACCTCGACAAGAACTTAATCCCTGGAACTAAAAACTCCTGCTGCTATTGTTCCAGCTGCTATCACTGCCTCCATAGTATACACTTTCTCCTTCCATACAAAATAATGACATGTCCTTGCATAATGTACATTTGGAGTTCCTTCTCGTGCCAAGAGATTCATTTTTTCACACCATGGCGGATTCAGCCACAGCCACAGTCTAAATGTGGATTCCTCCTCCATTTTGTGGAACTATGCAAATATGGCCTCCAGTCATTCAATGGTTACCCTGGCCCCATTAGTGGCAATTACACTGTTTGTGTGACTAGTGACAAAAACTTGGAACCTGCCAGTGGAAACGTTTATTTTCCCATTAACCGTTCCAGCGCTTTATCAACCCAGAGCTGGCTATGCTCTGAAACCGCATCATAAAACATCTGCAGAAGAAACAATGCAATTATAGAAGCCATCTGGAACAATAACGTAGGAGAAAAGATATGATTAACATTAACACAAACAGATGGCAAAGTTTTAGATTGCTGTTTGACAAGCACATAATAGGAGGGAACCTTAAGTCCAATTATCAATGGCAGCAGTCTGCCGAGGCTGCCTGAGCCATCGGCGTGACACTAACTCTTTTTTCTTGTGAGCTTGACTCGGACACTGAATGGCACACTAAAAGGAAGACCGAGCAGCATCCAGGTAGACAAAAAGAGTCTGTCAAGTGGTTTGGGTTAGGGTGGGCTATTTAGATGAGTTGTCAGTGTGTTGGGCTCTGGTGGGACCGACTGGAGTTAGATGTTGGGCACTTTGTGTTTCATCCCACATAATGACCACACAATCAATTATCAATTACAAAGTTTGCCTTCATTTGAATTCCCTCGATTAACAAAAGCGACATTAGCCAGTTCGTAATCCTAATGATCTTTGTAACATTAAAGATTGCTCTGAGGTTTTCTTTTCTCTGCCTGTTTTTTTTCTATCTATGAATACTATCAACTAGCTTCCTCAACTAATCTTAGTACAGCATCTGTTCACTGTGCACCCCTTTGATATGCCATCTACAAAACAAGAAACGGCCACTATCACAATCTTCCCTCAAGCATCATCCAGTGGTCTATAGATGTGCCAACAATAAGGACTCTGCTGAAATGCATCCAGGAAAATATACCCATATTTGTGTGGGATTATACAGGAATCATTTGGAATTAACTCCTACTGCAAACAAGGCTTACTAATGCCCTCTAATTCGGTCACAATGTATACTCGAGCAAATGTAACACATCAGATCTATTATTTGCCAAAAAGTCCAATTCCTCCATCTGGTGGGTATAAAAAGTGGGGTTGCAAGTTATACAGCAGGGTTAGCCTCTTGGTTCCTCTGATAGATCCTAAAACAGATTTTTCTATAATTGAAAGCGGTACTTCTTCACTGACTAGTATTAAACTGGCATTAGGATTTGAGCACCCTGTTGATAGCAAACTTGAAAGATGAAACTTCTGTTCCAGAAGTTGAAAAACCTCAATAAAAATTGCATTGACATTGACAAATCCAGCTTGGTAATAAACTCTTACTCAACGGTGTGATGTGTGGTTAACATCAAATGTGTAATTAAGAATGAAAATGTGTTTTAACCTTTTAAAAACCATGGCCCACAATTGGGGGCCGATTTACACATTATAGTTAGACTGTGTAAACCTTACAATAAACATGAGCAAATATATTGATATTATACATCAAATTAAACAAGAGGACTTGGGCATTTTGTCAGGAATCAGCCCACTCAGCACATTTTCGGAACTAGCAACCCGTAGCTCGGTGCTATCAGAAAAAGCCAGATAGCAAAGAGCAAGAGGATTTAACACATATTCTAAATGTCTTCAGAAAATCCTTCTGCACCACAGTGCATCACCGAGATATAAGCCAAAGAACACAGCAATATGAATCGCTTTAGCACTTTCAGTCACAAATGTTGCTCATTTTTCGTCTTCTAATCAACAAAGACTGCTATATTTGGATGTATTAAACACCATAAGTAATATACAAGTGAAATATATGGTTTGGTACATGAGAAAATTTAAATTGCCCAAATGCCCATTTTACCTAATTAATCTGTACTAAAACCTATCTAACTTTGTTCTGCTTTACTTTTTCAAAGTCAAACTTTGCAGACTGTTCCCATATTGTGCTATGATCTCTGTGGTTTTTGACCTCTGCTGTGCATCCTTCCAAGAGATAATCATCCTGGAACCTGGAAATTCAACTTTTGCTGTCTTTCATCTTTATTTACTCTTAACCAGTAACAAATATAATAATAGTTACACATCTGAACAAAAGCACACATGGTTTGCCTTTATTATAACACCAACATTATTCAAATAGCCTTTGTGGTTGCAAAGATACACCCTTTTTAGTTTGGGTATGTTATTTCGAGCAGAAACCTAGAAAATAGGTTGGTGTTTAAAATTAAATAACATCTTGTTTATTTATATTTATGTTGTAGTTTCAGCATTCTTTGCGGCGGTCATGTCGTCCATTAATTCCTGATAATGGACACCCTTTTGGGCATTAACACTTACATATACCAAGTGAGAAAGGAAAGTCTATATGTTAGGATCCCTGTCTGATGTTAGTGTTGGCTCCCCTCTTTGTTCCCCTCCTGTCTGGTTTGTTGTTATGTGCTTAATGTTTTGCTTTTGTCAGTCTACAGTCTCCACCTCCGGTTTCCGCCCACTACCACGCCCCTCTCCTTTGGCTCAGCTGGGGCTCATTGCCCTAAGTGCTGCCAGCTGTTTTAAGGACCATGGCATTCCCTGGCAGGTTGTCAGATCATTCCGGTCACCAGTCTGGTTCCTTACTGCATGTTGGGAATCACCAGGTCTCTACCGATCCCGTTGGTAGCAAGGACTAGAGTTTGGTTGAGTTGCCCTCCCGACTCCAGCGAGGGAACACTCGCTTCTGATCAGCTGGACTATTCTGATCATTGTTTTGTTTGTTTTATTCTTTGCTGTTTTTTCCTTCCCGATTCATTAGGAAAATAAAGATCCTCATTTTGAATCTTAAAGTCTGCTGCTTGAGCGTGCGTTTGGGTCCTCCACACCACACAACCATAACACTATAAAGGGTGGATGGGTCAAACAAGACGGGACATAAACCCAGGAAACATCTGTTTGTGTCCAATGTGAAACTAAAAGTAAATGTTTATATGCTTGTTACGTAACTTTATTTAAGAAAGTCTGCTATGGGCGATGTTATTTAGTACGCTGGTTGCGTTGTTATATTATGGTTAGAACACAAACCATAATATTTTTCTAACCTTAACCAACATTAAGGTTGGGAGTTTTTGGTAAAAGGACCAAATCAAGTAACACTGGACCTCCTCTGCCATGGTGGTACATTGTCATGGTAGCCCTAGACTTGTTTTTCTGTGCTCACAAAGTAAATGTTGTGTAACTGTTAAAGTTAATATCTGATAGTGAGTGCTGTGCAACCAATTTGTCTCAGACCATGGTCCGAAAACTCCAGGAACATGTTTTATTTATTATGTATTAGACGATGAAAGAAATGCTGAGAGATTGCTTTGACAGAAGCTAATGGAAAACCGGCTTTCAAATGTGCATATAATTGTCATGTTTGGAGTTCATTCATGACTTGTGACAAAATAATCAGGACTTAAGCTGCTATAATAAAAATGTTAAAATCAACAATGGCTAAAAATAGTTTGTCGGGAAAAAATTATTGTCATAGATATCATAGTCTTGTCATAGATTGTCATTGTCTCTCAAACTAAATGAAGAATTTCAAGTCGACTGAGAGGTCACGAATGGATGTGATTCTTAGACTTTATGGGTTTAGCCCTAATAAACTCATTCAACCTGCCCAGCACGACACACAGAGAGAGATAGCAAGTAACTGGTGAACAAATGGCATCTTAATGGACAGATATTTCCTTCATGAGCTTGTTGAGACCAAACACAGATCTAAAAGAAGAGGGAATAACACAGCACATTTGAATGTTGCTCAATATTCAAAAGGTTTGGCCATTTTGTCACTGACATCTGGTCAATGTCTTTGACGAAGAAAATCCTAGTCAGCCTATCCAAAAAGTGAAGCACTTAGCTGGTCTATGTGTCTTTCATAGACATTGAACATTTGCTGATAACCTTGTTCAACCTCAGGAAGAGGTGCACAAATCTTGACATCCACGATCTGTTAATGAACGTGGAATATGCCTTTGTTGTCTTTGCACGCCACTCTCATCCAGCTATTTACAAGGAAACTAATTAATGTGCACAACATTAACCTGCTGCCCACGCTGCTGTCATCTGTACGTATATTTCGGTGAAGACAAGGATTAGAGCTGCTGGTCGGTACGATATCGCTGATGCATACATTCTGTAGATGAGCTTGACATTTAAACCAGACATGCACTTCATTGAAGCTGACAGCTGTGGTAAATAATGTAATTAATACATTTTACTGAGATGGATCATACCACTGCCAGGTTTGATGCATTCATATTTTATTAAAAGCAGCATCAGACACAGATTCCTCATCAATTTATTTTTTGTAAAAAGAAAGAGACTGTGGTTTTCTAACTTTCAAGTTGTTCTCAGTGTATGATTAAATAGCCGATACCTGACTGAACTAACAAGATAGCGGCAAGAAAAACAACAAAATACTAGAAAAATGCAAACAGATAAATAAAACTAATTATTTATTCAAAGAGGGGGTGAGGGTAGCCGTCAAACTGAAGAAGGAGGCCTTTCGGGCCTGGCTGGCCCAGGGGTCTCCTGAAGCAGCTGACGGGTACCGGCGGGCCAAAAGGGCTGCAGCGACGATGGTCGCTGAGGCTAAAACTCGGGCATGGGAGGAGTTCGGGGAGGCCATGGAGAAGGACTTTCGGTTGGCCTCAAGGAAGTTCTGGCAAACCATCCGACGGCTCAGGAAGGGAAAGCAGGGTCTACCCCAGGCTGTTCTCAGCAGGGGGGGGGAACTGCTGACCCGGACTGGGGACATCGTCGGGCGGTGGAAAGAGCACTTTGAGGAACTCCTAAACCCGGCCAACATGTCCCCCGGAGAGGGGGCAGCGCCGGAAGACTTTGGGGTGGATTCACCCATATCCCTGGCAGAGGTCGCTAAGGTAGTCAAAAAGCTCCTTGGTGGCAAGGCGCCAGGGGTGGATGAGATCCGCCCTGAGATGCTGAAAGCGCTGGACATTGTTGGGCTGTCTTGGTTGACACGCCTTTTCAGTGTCGCATGGGGGTCGGGAACAGTGCCCATGGACTGGCAGACCGGGGTGGTGGTTCCCATCTTCAAGAAGGGGGGACCGGAGAGTGTGCTCGAACTATTGTGGTATCACACTGCTCAGCCTCCCGGGAAAAGCTTATGCCAGGGTGCTGGAGAGGAGGCTCCGACCGCTTGTCGAACCTCAGATTCAGGACGAACAGTGCGGATTCCGTCCCGGTCGTGGAACAGTGGACCAGCTCTTTACCCTCGCAAGATTACTGGAGGGGTCCTGGGAGTTTGCCCAACCAGTTTACATGTGCTTTGTAGACCTGGAGAAGGCTTTCGACCGGGTCCCTCGGGGGTTTTTGTGGGGGGTGCTGCGGGAGTATGGGGTGCCGGACCCGTTGGCACGGGCCATCCGGTCTCTGTATGCCTGCAGTAGGAGCTGTGTTTGTCTCCTTGGTAGTAAGTCAGACACGTTCCCGGTGGGTGTTGGCCTCCGCCAGGGCTGCCCTTTATCACCGGTCCTGTTCGTGACCTTCATGGACAGGATATCTAGGCGCAGCCAGGGGGCGGAGAGGATCCGGTTCGGGAGTCTCGGGATCGCCTCTCTGCTGTTTGCGGATGATGTGGTCCTGTTTGCCTCCTCGGACCGTGACCTCCAGCATTCACTGGGGCGTTTTGCAGCCGAGTGCGAAGCGGCAGGGATGAGAGTTAGCACCTCCAAATCTGAGGCCATGGTGCTCTGCCGGAAACCGGCGGATTGCTCCCTCCAGGTGGGGGCAAACTGCCTACCCCAAGCGAAGGAGTTCAAGTATCTCGGGGTCTTGTTCACGAGTGAGGGTAAGGTGGAGCGGGAGATCGATAGGCGGATCGGTGCGGCTGCAGCAGTAAAACAGGCGCTGTACCGGTCCGTCTTAGTGAAGAGGGAGCTGAGCCGGAAGGCAAAGCTCTCCATTTACTGGTCGGTCTACGTTCCAACCCTCACCTATGGTCACGAACTCTGGGTCGTGACCGAAAGAACGAGATCTCGGATACAAGCGGCCGAAATGAGCTTCCTCCGTAGGGTGGCCGGGCTCAGCCTTAGAGATAGGGTAAGGAGCTCGGACATCAGGGGGGAGCTTGGAGTCGAGTCGCTGCTCCTTCGTGTCGAAAGGAGTCAGCTGAGGTGGTTCGGGCATCTAGTCAGGATGCCTCCTGGACGCCTCCCATTAGAGGTTTTCCGGGCACGTCCAACTGGTAGGAGGCCCCGGGGAAGACCGAGGACACGCTGGAGGGATTATATCTCCCGGCTGGCCTTGGAACGCCTCGGGATCCCCCAGAATGAGCTGGAAAGTGCTGCGGGTGAGAGGGAAGCCTGGGTCGGCCTGCTGAACCTGCTGCCACCGCGACCCGACCCCGGATAAGCGGGTGATAATGGATGGATGGATGGATGGATATTTATTCAAAGAAACATGGAGCAAAAAAGTGTGCAGTTTTATGCTGCTGTCTTGGGTTTCAGTCATTGAAAAATGCTTTGTTTTGTTCCTTACTTGTTTCACCATACGAAAGTAATGATATATGATAGAATGTGTTATTTTTCTGGGCCCATTGTGACCGACACTTGACATCCAGCATTGTGCAACAAAAGTATCAGTATTGCACAATTTTAAAAAAAAATCATCGACTGGCATTAAATGTAGTTGGCATCAAGGTGTGTGCAGCGAGTAAACATTTTACTTGCACAACTATAGCTAATGCTCTATCTGACAAATACACCACTCACCATTAATACCATGCAATATATTAGACTAGAATGTGGCAGCTTGTATGAATCTGATCTGCTTGAAGTAACTTAATATATTGTAGTTTTAGATCTGAACTTTGTATGATAACTTAGGAGCACCTTATTCACCTCAGCATGGACATTACCAACTCTGTTCAATGGGATTATTCTGAATAAATTTAAAAAATTGAGCTACCAAAATAATTTGCATCAAATGTCACCATTGCAACAGCATCATAATCAAGAACAGCCCTTGAATTATTTAAAATCTATACACCTAGTCTCTCTTTATTCTGGAGAGAGACGTCGACAGAACCCCCGCAAAGCAACCGTACCGGACTCGGTCTCCCCCTCCACCCTGAAGCATTGTGCTGACCAGCTGTCTCCGGTGTTCACGGACATCTTCAACACCTCCCTGGAGACATGCCACGTACCAGCCTGCTTCAAGGCCTCCAAAATAATCCCTGTCTCCAAAGAAACAAAGATCACAGAACTTAATGACTACAGGCCCGTCGCCCTGACCTCTGTGGTCAAGAAGTCTTTTGAGCGCCTTGTCCTGTCCCACCTAAGACCTCAAATGGTGTTCAGCTCCCCTTTGAGGTCCTGGGTGATGGTGGAGCCCAGGAAACGGAAGGACTTCACAGCGTTGTGGGGCTGGTGTGGTCTGGTAGTGCATCAATCGCTCTGCTGCCTTCCATCCAGGACTTGTTCGCCTCCAGGACCCTGAAGCGAAGAAAAAAGATTGTAGCCGACTGCTCTCACCCTGTGTCCCTTCCATCTGGCAGGGGAATGCGGTCCATCGGCACCAAGACCTCACGCCACACAAATAGCTTCTTCCCATCGGCAGTCGGGCTCATGAACAGAGCCCGGGTCCCCCACTGACCCTTATGAGCAGAGCCCGGGTCCCCTACTGACCCTCATGAACAGAGCCCGGGTCCCCCACTGACACTCATGAACAGAGCCCGGGTCCCCCACTGACCGTCATGAACATAGCCCGGTTCCCCCACTGACTCATGAACAGAGCCCAGGTCCCCCACTGACCGTCATGAACAGAGCCCGGGTCCCCCACGGACCGTCATGAACAGAGTCCGGGTCCCCCACTGACCGTCATGAACACATCCCGGTTCCCCCACTGACCGTCATGAACAGAGCCCGGGTCCCCCACGGACCGTCATGAACAGAGTCCGGGTCCCCCACTGACCGTCATGAACAGATCCCGGTTCCCCCACTGACCCTCATGAATACAGCCCTGTTCCCCCTCTGACTGACTGTCCTCCCCAGGACAATGTCCTTCCGGTCACTCCCCTGCACATCCCTTCATACTTCATATTTATATTGAAATACACTTGTCACTTTAACATTACACTTACATTGCACTGTTTAAAGTACTGTTATCTGTTTGTCTGTGCTCTATATTTGATATTCTATTGTAAATGTAATATGTCTTTCTTGCACTGTGTTGATTGTTGTTGATTGTTTAATGTTGTGACAAAATCTGTGTGTGTGAAACATGCATGGCAATAAACGGTTCTGATTCTGATTAATTATGAATATAAGCTGTCTTCCTCTGTTTAGGCTTACAAGAAAAAACAAGAAAATCTGAACGTTTCAAAACAAAAATGACTGACAATAAAGGAAAAGAGCTATGAACGGTGCGGGGGGTGCCACTAGCAATAAACGGCCAGATGCTCTTCAATGCTGAATCAACAGCAGAATAAAAAAACTGTCAACATGAACATGTATGAAGATTTTGCAGCTGCATTCACAAACTATAAAAATATGACTTTAAAGAAGAGCCTCCACTGTTTTACACACTGCATGGTGTTCAACCGTGGTTGTTGATTCTCATCCTGACTTCAGTGAGTGAGTTGTTTCACCTGTCTGAACTGCATCCTGCGAGTCTTGAGTCCTCCACAATCTGCTGATTCGACTTCTCTGCTTGTTCATTTTCAAAGTACCAGTGTGCCAGTTAACAAACATTGTCGGTTTGTTTCATTTGTGTCGCTTAGCATGAGGTGGTGCATTCAGTCATTCATTTATTAAGAAAGATGCAACTTCTCGTTTGACCAAATGCTGAGGTATTATGCTAACCATACTCCGTAAGTATGGGTCCTTTATTTGATTGCATTGTTGTTCATTTTGCGTACTGTTCACTATACTAGCGAGCAATGGCCCTGGTGTGACCCGTGTTCCACACCCCTGACACTCCGCCAGTGAACTACACATTTAGAACACATCATTTCCCGAATGTCATCTGAGTGCAGAGTGTCACCTCTCAGACCTTCTGTTCCATTTTTATAGTAATGTGACTCTTGTTTCTATTCAGTAGAGGGTGTGACTTGAAATGTAGCAAAGTACAGTACAAAGTACTTTAGTAAAAGTAACATGGCCATTTTACTCAGAAAAGTACAAGTAGAAAAAGCAATGTTGTTACAGTGACGAGGAAACATGTAATTTGTTACCTCGACCCCTGGTAACTAGTGTGCGTTGTAATTGGCCCCATGTGCTTACGGATTGCATCATCGTCACCTCTGTTAGCCTCCAAGGAGATATGTTTTACTGAATCCAAAAGTCCCTGTCTGAGCCCTCAGAGACTTTTGAAGGATGGTTTTACACTGTGAGGTTCACTCAAGTGCTCAACATGAATATGTAGTTGTGCAGGGGCACAGTATAAGATGGTATCTCTTCTGTCTCTTGAGAACTTTCCTTTATCATCTCGGAGCAGTCAACCGCAAGACATCTTCCTGCTACTGAAATGTGTACCTCTAGGTTCAGCACTTATGTTTACTTACATCTGTAGACCAGTGTGATTTGATGAGTACAGTAATCTGTGAAACTGTGGTCTCAAGAAAAGTCTCACATCTCACTCATCCATGGCATGGCTGAACCATGGATGTTACACTGAAGGGAATGACTGAAATAAGATGGGGTCACACATTAACAGGAGGAATAGCCCCTTTGTAGTTTTGATATCTTACCTCTTGTTTTGATTGAACCACATTTTTTTCTTTTAATAGAGTGCTACAGAGATAATGTTTTTTGGAGGGAGCATTGCACTAGTTCCAAAGATAAAAAGCCAATTGGATTTTGGCCTCTTTCAGAAAATAAGGTCTGTGGAAAACAAATGTTTATGATATTTACATGTTTTTTTCAGCAATATAGTCTTCACAAATAAACACCACTTATCAATTTTGATGAGTTAAAAACCTAATGTAAGAATATAAACAAACTACATCATGGTCACATGACTTCACATCACCACCACTAAGATGAAGGGAAAATACTCTGCAATTATGTTTAGTAGTGTCATTTACCCACTTATTATCAACCGCCTTTTTGAGACATGTAAAAGCTTCAAAATTCCCAAGAGGGTAATTTGGTGACATATTTAATGTTGGAGAACATAACACATTGCTTGTGTTAAGCACATACCTTAAATACCGGCTCATTTCGGGGTGATAGGACTCAGCACTGCAGCACTACTCTACTATTCTAACGAAGAAAAGAAAGTCATTTTTTATTCATCCTCTGTGAACATAATAGCTTATACGAGATTTCCCAGGAATCTATCAAGATATTGCTGACAGACCAACAAGAACTGAGTCAACCCACCAGTGGGCCCAGACCACAAATCACCTGTGGGGCTCCCATAATTTGACGACATGCAGATTTAATTAGGAATCCGTGTAAGCAATGCATCAACTAAAATGTTAAGTGTATAACTCGATTGTGACAAGTAACCTATTACATTACAATGTGACTGCCATGAATAAGCTACTGGTTACAATAAAGCATCTGAGAAAAGTAACTTATGAGTACACTCGCATTACTAGACATCCTCTGTGAGTCCTGCACCAGGTGGCTGCCTGGCAGCAGACATAAATCCACGGGTGTTGGATTTCTGTGAGCGGGCAAATTTAAACATAATTGGCATTGCCGACACGTGGTTGATTATACAATTTTGAGCACATTATCTCCATCTATAGGTAGCAATATGCAAATATGAAAGGAATCTTTTTGAAAAACACGCTCTATTTGATGCATTACATTACATGTCATTTAGCTGACACTTTTATCCAAAGCGACTTACAATAAGTGCATTAAACATGAGTCCAAACTCAGAGCAACAAGAATCAAGCAAGTACAATTTCTTCAATAAAGTTAAACTACAAAGTGCTATCAGTAAGAGCCATTTAAGTGCTACCAAAGTGCTACAGCGCTACCTTCCCTATTCAAGGTATAGTCGAAAAAGATGTGTTTTTAGTTTGCGACGGAAGATGTAGAGACTTTCTGCTGTCCTGATGTCAATGGGGAGCTCGTTCCACCAATGAGGAGCCAGCACAGCAAACAGTCGTGACTTTGTTGAGTGTTTAGCTCTAAGTGAAGGAGCTACAAGCCGATTGGCAGAAGCCGAGCGAAGTGAACGATGTGGGGTGTACGGTTTGACCATGTCCTGGATGTAGACCGGACCCGATCTGTTCGCAGCACAGTACGCAAGTACCAATGTTTTGAAGCGGATGCGGGCGGCCACCGGTAACCAGTGAAGGTCGCGGAGGAGCAGAGTAGTGAGTAAATTTCGGGAGGTTGAAGACCAGTCGAGCAGCTGCATTCTGGATGAGCTGTAGAGGTCGAATGGCATTAGCAGGTAGACCTGCCAGGAGGGAGTTGCAATAGTCCAGCCGTGAGATGACCAGAGCCTGGACCAGAACCTGTGCCGCCTTCTGAGTGAGAAGAGGTCGTATTCTCCTGATGTTGTACAGCATGTACCTACAGGAGCGTGTTATTGCGGTAATGTTGGCAGTCAGAGAGAGTTGACTGTCAAGTGTCACACTGAGGTTCCTGGCAGACGGAGTCGGAGCCAGCACTGAGTTGTTGAAGTTAATAGTTAGGTCGTGGGTGGGAGAGCCTTTTCCTGGAAGGAGGAGAAGTTCAGTCTTGTCCGGGTTAATTTTCAGGTGGTGAGCGGACATCCACTGAGAGATGTCAGTCAGACAGGCAGAGATTTGTGCTGCTACCTGTGTTTCAGATTGGGGAAACGAGAGGATCAATTGGGTGTCGTCAGCATAGCTGTGGTAGGTGAAGCCATGTGAGCGAATGACAGAGCCGAGAGAGTTGGTGTACAGAGAGAAGAGACTAGGACCAAGGACTGAGCCCTGAGGGACCCCAGTAGTCAGAGGACAAGGCTCAGACACAGATCCTCTCCAGGTTACCCTGTAAGTGCGGTCGGTGAGGTAGGATGAGAAGAGTGAGAGCGCGGTGCCTGAGATACCCAGGTCCTGGAGGGAGGACATGAGGATCTGGTAGTTCACTGTGTCAAAGGCAGCGGAAAGGTCTAGAAGGATAAGGACAGAGGAGAGAGTGGCTGCTCTAGCAGTGTGAAGCTGCTCAGAGACAGCAAGGAGGGCAGTCTCTGTTGAGTGGCCTGCCTTGAATCCAGACTGGTGGGGGTCTAGAAGGTTGTTACTGTGAAGAAAGGAGGAGACTTGGTTAAAGATAGCTCGCTCTAGAGTTTTGAAAAAGGAAGGGGAGGAGAGAGACAGGTCTGTAGTTATTGACTTCAGATGGGTCGAGAGTGGGTTTCTTCAGGAGAGGGTTGACTCTTGCCTCCTTCAGAGAGTTAGGGAAACAGCCGGTTGAGATGGAGGTGTTTATAAGATGGGTGTGAAAGGGAAGAAGGTCAGGAGCAATAGACTGGTGAATGTGAGACGGGATGGTGTCGAAGGGGCAGGTGGTTGGGCGGGCAGAGGTTACCAAGGTAAGAACTTGATTGGGAGACAGGGGGATAAAAGAGGAAAACGAGGGGGAAGAAGATGAAGTTACTGGAGGTGTAGTTATAGAAGATGGATTAGTAAATGAGGAGCGTATGTCGTCTATCTTTTTTGTGAAGTAGTCAACAAAGTGGCTTGGTAGAAGGGTGGAGGGAGGGGACCAGGGGGGTCAAGGAGGTTGGAAAAAATAGAGTAGAGCTTTTTGGGGTTAGACAAAGAGGATTCGATTGATGCTTTGGACTCGAGCACTCTTTCTACATACAAATTACATGTCTTACCCATGGTGTCTTTATATACGGTCAGATACTTACAAGTATCATTATATTATGAATATTTCACCAAATTTAAGCTCAAATGGAGTTACAAGGTGTTTGACCAGCGAAAATCGACATATTCAATTGAATTCAGTTTATTTTGTATAGCCCAATATCACAAATTTGAACAGAGGAGGATCCCTCTCCCCGGATCGACAGATGCAATAGATGTCATGTGTACAGAATGAACAGCATTACAAAGTTACATAAACACATTACATGAATATGACAATGTATGAATGGAACTCCAATCCATGAAACAGAAAGAGGTAGAGAGGAGGGGGGGCGAGGCGCATCAGCAGGGCCAATGCGAGACCGGCTCACCAGGCATCAGACACTGCCAGGTCCAATGGACCCTATGAGATGTGAAGTCACAACGACTCCGGGGAAGAAGCAGAGTTAATAAGGTGCAATGGAGAGATGTAAATTCATCCATAGGAGAGAGAGAAGAGGAGATAGGTGCCCAGTGTATCCTATGGAATCTGGTTCCATAAAAGAGGAGCTTGATAACTGAAGGCTCTTGCTCCCATCCTACTTTTTAGGACTCTGGGAACCACAAGTAGCCCCGCATTTAGTGAGCGCAGCTCTCTAGTGGGGCAATATGGTACAACAAGCTCATTAAGATATGATGGTGCATCACCAATCAAGGCTTTGTAGGTGAGGAGAGGAATTTTAAATGTGATTCTTGATTTTACAGGGAGCCAGTGCAGAGCAGCTAATACAGGAGTAATGTGATCTCTTTTCTTAGTTTTTGTGAGTACACGAGCTGCAGCATTCTGGATTAACTGGAGGGACTTAAGAGACTTATTAGAGCAGCCTGATAATAAGGAGTTGCAGTAATCTAGTCTGGAAGTACCAAACGCGTAAACCAGCTTTTCTGCATCTTTTTGGGACAAGATGTGCCTGATTTTTGAAATGTTACGTAGTTGAAAAAATGCAGTCCTTGAGATTTGCTTCACGTGGGAGTTAAAGGACAAGTCTCAGTCAAAGATAACGTTGAGATTCTTTACAGTGGTGTTGGATGCCAGGGCAATGCCATCTACAGAAACCACATCAACAGATAATTGATCTCTGAGGTGTTCAGGGCCCAGTAAAATAACTTCAGTTTTGTCTGAGTTTAACATCAGGAAGTTGCAGGTCATCCATGTTTTTATGTCTTTAAGACATTCTTGAATTTTAGCGAGCTGGTTGGTCTCCTCTGGTTTGATCGATAGATATAATTGAGTATCATCTGCATAGCAATGAAAGTTTATAGAGTGTTTCCTGATAATGTTGCCCAAAGGAAGCATATATAAAAAGGTAAATAAAATTGGTCCAAGCACAGAACCTTGTGGAACTCCGTGATTAACGTTGGTGGTCATTGAGGCTTCATAGTTTACAAATACAAATTGAGATCGATCTGATAAATAGGATTTAAACCAACTTAGTGCGGTACCTGAAATGCCAATCGACTGATCCAGTCTCTGTAATAGGATGTCATGGTCAATGGTGTCGAACGCAGCACTAAGGTCTAATAATACCAGTACGGAGATGAGTCCTTTATCTGATGCAATTAGGAGGTAATTTGTCATTTTTACCAGTGCTGTCTCTGTGCTGTGGTGTTTTCTAAATCCTGACTGAAATTCCTCAAATAAACTATTCTGATGTAGAAAGTCACACAACTGATATGCGACTACTTTCTCAAGGATCTTAGAGAGGAAGCAAAGGTTAGAGATCGGTCTGTAGTTAGCCAACACCTCTGGATTAAGAGTGGACTTTTTCAGGAGAGGTTTAATTACAGCTACTTTGAAGGAATGTGGTACATGCCCTGTTAGCAAAGACACATTAACAATATCCAGCAGAGAGGTGCCAATTAAAGGCAACACGTCTTTAAGCAGCCTCGTTGGGATGGGGTCCAAGAGACAGGTAGACGGTTTAGAAGTATAAACCGTTGAGGACAATTGGTCTAGGTTAATGGGAGAAAAGCTATCCAAATATACACCAGGGCATACGGCCGTTTCCAAGGCCACTCCTCTTGATGACAGATCGGCATTGGTTGAGGGCAAGAGATCATCAATCTTGCCTCTAATAGTTCAAATCTTTTCATTGAAGAAGTTCATGAAGTCATTACTACTGAGGTCTATTGTGAGGTATTGAATCAAATGCAGAAGGAATCGCTTCTTTAAATTTAGCTACAGCACTGTCAGTTAGACATCTGGTGTAGAAACTTTTGACTAACAGTGTATAAACGAGAGTATAAACTCAAAAGTTATGAGTTAATGGTCTGACAGAAGAGGGTTCTGTGGGAAGACCTCCAAATGCTCAATGTCAATGCCATATGCAAGAACAAGGTCGAGGGTGTGGCCATAACAGTGAGTGGGTTTCTGTACTCAAGTCCAACAATCAGATAAATGCAGTACTAAGGTGTAACAGGTTCGAGTCTCGGGCAGGCACCAAAGAGGGCAACACACACAATTGTGAGGGCAGTAACAGTTTTTATTTATTTATTTGTCACGCTTCTGGTAGCGACCGATCCGGGCCTCCGCTACTCGCTCTTCCTCCTCTCCAGCTACTCCTGTTCTTATATGGAACACAAAACACAATTGATCCCAGCTGAGGCTCATTTACACATCATGACACTGTTCCCTGAACCACACCCCCGCTCCACCCACTCTGCAGCTGAGCCCAGCCACACCCCGCTGCCACATAAGGCAATCATTATCAATATCCACATGAATATTAAAATCTCCTGCAATAATAACCGTATCAGTTTTAAGGATTAAACTTGATAGAAACTTTGAAAATTCAGATATAAATTCTGAATATGGACCTGGTGGCCGGTACAGTATAACAAATAGAATTGGCTGTAATGTTTTCCAGGTTGGATGTGAAAGACTAAGAACAAGGCTTTCAAATGAGTTGTAGTTTAGTTTAGGTTTAGGATTCATTAATAGGCTTGAGTCAAAGATGGCTCCTACTCCACCTCCTCGGCCGGTGCCACGAGAAATGTGAGTATTAATATGACTTGGAGGAGTTGATTCATTTAGGCTGACATATTCTTCATGGCTCAGCCAGGTTTCAGTAAGACACAATAAATCAATGTGATTGTCTGATATTAAATCATTTACTAATACAGCTTTAGATGACAGAGATCTAATGTTTAGGAGTCCACATTTCAATCTCTTGTTTTGTTGCACTTTTGAAATGTGATGTTAACCTGTATGAGGTTATTTTGTATGACTCCTCTTCTGGTTACTTTTGATTTAATTAATTTAAGTGGCCGTGGGACAGACACAGTCTCTATAGAGTTAAGGTTAAGGGTGGGTAACTGCTCGAATTGAAGTGCAGAGGAGGGTGGAAGACTACAACTCTGCTTCTGCTTCCTGATCTGAACTCCGGGTCATGGATTAAGTCCGTTAATCAACTTGGCCATGTTTGCAGAAATGAGACGCGCTATGTGTTTTGTCCGTCATTCATTAGAGCTGCCGCTCAGCCCCTGAGGTCACATCGCTAACCAGCTATGCTAGTCTCATCAGCAAACACATCCATCGATAATCTGGAAATATTCTGGTTTCATTCATATTTGTTGACGTTTAGCCTTTACTAATCCATTGAAAAAATGTGCTGGTCCTACCGCACACACTTGAATTAACGGGGTGGTATAGCAGCAATCAAACAGCACAAAAACTAAATTTATACAACCAAAATAAAATAATATCACATTTGCCCATGATTTAGGGTGATGAAAATAAAAAAAAATTACTTCAGATGTACAACACTTCAAAAAAGGGTCAAAAAAAAACTGCACAAAAAGATTTTGATGTAAAACGATATATATATATATATATATATATATATATATATATGTAGTCATGGTTGAATATATATATATATATATATATATATATATATATATATATATATATATATATATATATATTCAACCATGACTACTGCAGACAGGACTGACAGAGGTTTTATCCAGTTTACAGCTCTTTATTAAATCCAGGTAGCGAGCAAATGTGTTTTCTGTCCGGCACTGTTCCCTCTATGTGGCGTCATCGAGATTTTATTAATGATGTTACGGAAGGAGAGCGACTCTACAGCTGATATTGATAGCATCACCTCCGCAATGATACCAGCCACAAACCTCTTCAAGTCATGGTGGTTTTGGAGCAATAGCACCGGCATCGTTCGCTTCCTTATTGCGCTTCACCCACGCCACGCCCCTTACCTATTGAATTTGTCTCTTTGTGTTGCGTCATACCAAAACCAACTGTAATCATATTACCGCAAACCAACTTGGAGCTTGGAGCCTTTTTCAGGCTTTGCCCCGTTGGCAGCATTGCTGTCCCTCAGGACACAAGATTAGTGTTGCTAAAAATTACATTCCACACTGCACTAAAATCTTCTGATCTGTTTAACATTAGATTTGATACCCTTCTGTTACTCTCTGTATGCAGCTTTAGAGGGCATCAGAAAAAGTAATAGAGACAGATATATATTACAAATATATAACTGAATGTCGTCCATTGCAAGAACTGTGAGCACTGTTGTGGCCTTACTCTCTTTTGTTTAAGTGTCATTCCATATTGTGTGGACAAATATTGAAAGAGTTGTAATTGCTGTGCGAAATCCTGCCATTTGTTTTGGTGAGCAGAGTTCATAATTAAGTACTTGAGTCAACATTTTGTTGAATAAATGTTTCTCATTTCTTCTTATCTTTATTGATATAGGGAAGTTCGTCTGTTTAGATGAGCTCTGCTCACTTTCAGAGGACATATAAGGTCTTACCGTCTGAGCAATACAGGCCTGGTGGATTTCAGTTAGATTTACTTCCACTCATATTATTCATTTAAGTTACGGAAGGAACCTGGTTTGGGATCATATGTCATATCTACATTTCATGGAGCATTATGAGCTCAAGAAAAGATTATTTTAATTGGTAACAAGGATTTGAATCCATTCTGCTATTGATTTTTCCATCTTTGTAGACTTTTATTATTACATTTTGAAGGCAACAATGGCATTTAGAAAGTAGTGCTTGCTAAAAGTATCAGACTTGTGGCTCAGAGTTACAGTGAGTGGTCTAAGGTGATCAATGGTTTGATCCCCAGCTGCAGTCCACATGTCAAAGTGTCCTTGAGCAAGACACTAAACCACAAAATGCTTGTGATTGCTGTGCCATCAATGCATGAATGTAAATAGTGTGAATAAGTTTAGGTCCTGAGTTGTACCTTGCATGGTAGCTTCTGCCATCAGTTTATGAATGTGTGTGAATGGTTGAATGATGACGTAAAGCCCTTTGATTGGTAGGAAGACTGTAGTGCTATACAGTTTACCATTGAGTCTCAGTAGTATCTGTAACAATTCAATTCAATTCAGTTTATCTTATATAGCCCAAAATCAAAAATTCCGAATTTACCTCAGAGGGCTTTACAATCTGAACACATATGACATCCCTGTCCCAGGACCTCACATTGGATCAGGAAAAACTCCCAAATAACAGAAAAAACCTTTCACAGGGAAAAAAGTGAAGAAACCTTCAGGAGAGCAACAGAGGATCCCTCTCCCCGGATGGACAGAAGCAATAGATGTCATGTCTAATTTGTAATTTTGGGCTATACAAAATAAACTGAATTGAATTGAATTGGAAGGGAAGAAGTAGAGTTAGTAATGTGCAATTGTTACATGTGTCGTTCTCGTTCTCTCTCTCTCTATCTATCTATCTATCTATCTATCTATCTATCTATCTATCTATCTCTCTCTCTCTCTCTCTCTCTCTCTCTCTCTCTCTCTCTCTCTCTCTCTCTCTCTCTCTCTCTCTCTCTCTCTCTCTCTCTCTCTCTCTCTCTCTCTCTCTCTCTCTCTCTCTCTCTCTCTCTCTCTCTCCCCCAGGATCCTTACAGGTGACGTCCATCTCCTGCGGATGAGTCACCAGCTGAGGGCAATTGTCTGATGGGAGCTGCTGGGGTATAAGAAGGTTGGGAAGCCAGCCAGTCGACCCCGTGGGCCCAGCAGTGAGCAGTATCAGAGACGAATACAACCTTTGTGCTGCTGCGTGTGGCCGGCAGGGTGCTGTCGTCGAACGTTCCAATCTATTGTAGCTGTTCTTTTGAGTATTGTCACTTCCTCAGTTTGAGGAAGTAGTCCTTATTTTACCTTTGATTGATTAAACACCTTTTTTGTTTATCCCTTTGTTGCGCTGCATTTATTGTTGCTCCCCGCCTCCCCTAGACCTCAGTCGGGGAACGTAACAGCAATGAAGAGACATGAATTTGTCCAGAAGGAGAGAGAGAAGAGGAGAGAGGAGTATCCTAAAACACCCCCCAGCAGCCTACAAGCCTATAGCAGCATATCAAGGGGCTGGACCAGGGCAAACCTGATTCAGCCCTAACTATAAGCACTATCAAACAGGAAAGTCTTGAGTCTACTCTTAAATGAGGTGACTCAGTCCGGGAGGCAGACAAAGTGAAAGCTGGTTCCATAAAAGAGGAGCTTGATAACTGAAGGCTCTGGCTCCCATCCTACTTTTTTTTAGGACTCTAGGAACCACGCGTAGCCCCACATGTAGTGAGCGCGGCTCTCTAGTGGGGTAATATGGTACTACAAGCTCTAAGAGATGAAAGCAGCTTGGGCTGGGCGGGTTGGACCATGGTGAGAAATCACATCGAAGCATTGTAAGTGATTCCGGGCTGCTGAACATGCAGTGCTACTCGAAGGAGGTTTCCTTCGCTGATTCAGTGGACTTTCTCTTTATACTAGTCAGTTGCTCTGATTTATGCAGATGGTTTTACATTGGAGTTGAACGCCTTGTGTGTCTCATACAGTAGCTAAAGGGTGCCTTGTGCATAGGTATCAAGATGATGAGGGGCGTGAGGGGCACTGTGAGCAGCCTGGCATCAATAGCTGCTCTCTCCCATTTCCTGTCTGCCTTTCACTATCATCTGTCCAATGGAGATTAAGCTAAACTTAATGCACCAGTGTGCCAAAATACAACCTCCCCAAGCCGCTAGCATGGCTGTAGACTTGTTAACCGGTAAACTGTGAGGGAACGACCACAGGCTCTGTCATCTGCTATATTACTATCAACACAGGAGCTCAAAATAAATGCAAACAACTTAAACAAAAAGGGCTTGAACTAGATTGTGGCCAGTAGTCAGCCTGGTGAAATGCATGCAGAAGGATCCAATGTGAACACATCCTGGTGATACTTTATTGATTATTATTGATTTGGGACACAACATTCTGTCTTTCCCTAGACTTCTAGTTCTATGTGCGTGTGTAGTGACAGACTGGCATGTATAAAGGACCCACACAGGCTTGTGAATTACTGTAAGGAGTGTGATTTATTTTCCTCTCAAGGCAGATTACTATGCAGCAAATTTGAATTATGATTTTAAAATTGCACTGGAATATTGAGCAGTTTATGAATTCCGTAGATGGGCAGAGGTTACTCTGAGAAGCATTAGAAGTTGTAATGTCTAACAACCAGTAAATTCCCTGAGACTTTACTGAAAATATTCCACTATAAATTAAAAAGAAAAAGTCTGGTACAGTTTGGATATCACAATGTCCAGAATATCTGCAGCCTGTAGCAAGAGGAACATTTTATTCTACTTTATTCTCCTCTCTATTAACTACGTAAAGTTTCTTCTCTCAACATCCCAGATTCCATAATTTTTTTATTTGTCTTCCCTGATAATTTCATTCGGTCTCTGCCTTTCTTCATTTGAATGTCAGGAACACCTCTTTCAATCGGTAAACATTGTCTGTGTACTTGACTGGGCGTGTTGTTGACAAGCACGGCTGGCTTCTAAATTGCCTGTTCTTCTTCTAAAAAGGACAAACATGACCTGGTTATGTTACTGCACAACGAAGTGAGGGACCTCCACACTTGTCTCCATGGCTATTTTAGGGAGTGTTTGGTGGTAAAGCCGAGTTGGCAGATATTTCCAGACTTCATAAATGAGCTATGCGGTGGGCCGCAGGGGACAAAAGGCCATAAGGTATCTCCTTGAATTGGGCAAGGAGGGGAGAAAAGGAGAGGCGCTGTAATCGTGGAAGTTAGTGGTCACATTGACTTCCCCAACAACTCTTAGAGTATCCTCTGCTCTGTTTCATAGTAAGCAAAGCAGGATGGTCCAGACTAACCGTTGACCTTTTTGTGCATAGCTTGTCCACCTTTGACAGCCTTTGTATGTTGACGCATGGCACTCTGAGGGAGAACGTGGTGAGATAGTCATTTGGGGCTTAAACTTTGCAATTGTTACTTTTCCAGTAACAAGTCGCTAGCTTCAACCACACAGCTGTCAGATGATGTACACCACTTGGTAGGGAGGGGGGCGGGGGGGAATTGAAGAGGTAAAAGTTCATCTAGGTTAAAACTGTGATTTTATTACAGCATTGCTGGATTAAGCTGTTGCCTTGAAATTCCCATCAATTAAAATGCTCATAGCCCACTGTAGAAGTAAATAAGTAAAACCAGCACTCTTATAATGTAATGTATGTTATATGTATATTAGTTACTGTAAATTCTGATAATTTGATGAAACAACATTATTTAGGAATATTCATCATATGAGCACATTATAAACTAAAATGATCGGGCTCAGTGCCGGTTCTCGCCAGGTCCTGATGTATTGATCCATATATTTATTTTGTTCACATTGAAATACAACTTTTCAACCAAATTTAGCTCAGCTTCTCCCTAGATGCAGTTTAAGGATGGCATTATTTGGCCTGCAAATTATTAAAGATGTGCATACTGTGTTCTTAGTTGCTACTCTTTGTAACCCTAATCTAACCTACCTATGTATAAATTATTTGTGTCTATCTTTGTGTCTGAAAAGTTTTTTGTAGCAAGTTTCATTAGTTTGTATGAATCAGTAGCAGGCCTCATCAGACTTGGTCTTTGATCCCTAGAATAATTATTGTTATGTTCTTAGATAAAAGGAGAACACGTTCACAAAGATGTGACATCCCGGCATTTACCTTAAAAAACAATTGATTTGCACCACTTTCATGAAATTAAACCTCAACAGTTAAAGGGGCACTTGAAATGATTTGTGCTGCCCCATACTGCGAAATGACTGACAATTCCTCAGTAGAGGTTTGACAGAAATGTTGATCAATACTAGTGTTTCAATGATTACTTCATCAGGTGCTGACCTTTCTGAATTTTGAAATGCTTTTATCTCCTGGCCATTACCCTGAAAAAAACTATTCCACATTCAGAACACTCAATCCCTTTAAATTGTATTCAACTCAAAGAATGGTGATGGTTCTTTGAATGGCATTAATGGATATTTGGGCTATTAAGGCTGATACATCAAGCCATAATAGTAAATGACAAACTACTGTGGCCTCACAACAATAACGACTTTGTACCTGCTTCAATAATCTGTTTTACTTGTTTGCAACCCCTGCACTACCAACAGTCCCTGCTGGTTTCTTTTAACCATGATCATGATTTTTCCCATGGCCAGGAGTGGCATCATTACAATGTTGATGTGTCCTTGGGCAAGACACTGAACACAGATTTGGATACTTACCCAACATGTTGACATCTGGATGAAGAGCATGCATCATATTGTTACCTAGGGTGATGCCTTGCAGCTGCTGGTAGTACTGAGTTTAGGTTGCTGCAATCCCTGTGGTTGCTTATTCCTATAAGCAACCCTGTGACAAAAAAGCCCCTTTTTAATGGGCTGATGTGCTTTAGGGGGTTTTGTACTCTTTCTTAGTTTAACTCAGTGAAATGTTGACAGTTGGATGGGGAAAATGTGTCATTATCCACATGCATATATATATGAATTTGCTGGATGGCACAAAAGCTGCATGGAAAGCTGACAATTTCAATATGTCATTATCTATGATATTTATGAAGTGTTTTAATGTTGTATAGATAGTATATATATTTGTTTAATGTTAATTCAATTAATTTACTGTGTACTATCACAGACAACTGAAACTTAACTGAAATGAGTTCTGAGTTATCAACAGCCTTATTAAGCACTTGTGGTTTTAAGGTGAGTCATTTTTTTTGCCAGACCTCATTAGTCAGACTTATCATCCCTAAACGTGTTTTGTCAAAGGCCATTGGCTCACTGATAGCCACACTCTTTCAGTATCTTTCACCTTGCTACACATGTACAGGTTCTTGCAGTTGTGCTGTCATTGCAGAAGAATTGTATCCTCTATATAATCCAAACACCACATCCTCCTGTGCCGTGTATTGCTTTACTTTTAGAAATAACATTAAATGATGTAGCTCTGCAAATCAAATATGGTTATGTTGAAACTATTTCTGCCTGTAATGTCATCTCTGTCCCAGGCTTCAACAAGGGACAGAGATGGCCCAGTTAGAAACTTTCAAATTCTCCCTTTTGGCCTGTTAAAATGTAGACGTCAGTGTTAATGACGTGAATGGAGCTTTACAGAACTTAGTTTGGGAACAATCACCACGCCCCGAACGCAGCTCACTTCCGGTGCACTTAAGTACTTAAGTCCAGCAGATCCTCGCCGGCAATTACATTCACCTCGCTCAACTCATCCACCCATCCGCAAGCAATCCCCACACCCCTAGAGAACTGCTTACCATCCCCGTCCAGCTCAGCCAGCCTCTCTCACCCGGTCCAAGGAACTCACTACAACGGAATTCGCTTATGCTTTTTCTATTACACTATTATTATTATTATTATTATTATTATTATTATTATTATTATTACATGTCATTTAGCTGACTCTTTTATCCAAAGCGACTTACAACCATGTTACATTTATACACTGTAGACACAGCTAAAGGGAGCAATGCAGGGTTAAGTGTCTTGCTCAAGGACACATCGACTAAGGCGGGGATTGAACCGCCAACATCCTGATTGAAAGATGGACCTGCTAACCACTGACTCACAGTTGCCACTTGATGTTTCTCTATACTGCAGAGTCTTTACATCCCGCCCTTCCCTAAACTAGGAGCTCTGCGATGCTCCATCCCACCCAGCCTCCACATGCTTCCCCTCAACACCTCGGCCGCACCCCTCAGCTTCCCGTAACCAAAGCTCCACCTCAGATAGGCTTCGGCGGCCTCTATGGCAACAAGTGGTTCTTAGCCGAATGGATGCCAGAATTCACATCCCTTACTCCCTCCTCCGCGATCTCCGAGATGTACCCCACAGTCATCGCAGCCATTTTTTGGGGGCATGAATGGTCCAAAAAGACCATTGCTTTCTACTCTGACAACAGCGCAGTAGTCGATATCATCACCAAGGGACGGTCATGCTGCCTAGACATAATGCAGTTCATGGGCAGACTAACCCTAGCTTCAGCTTTGCTTCAGTTCATCATCCAAGCCGCCCACATCCAAGGTCACAAAAACCTCATTGCTGATTCACTTCCTCGTTTCTCTCTGCATAAATTCAGACTATTAGCACCAGCCTCAGAACCCCCTGGCCGACTCCGGTCCCACTGTTCTCAGCCACCATCTTCATCTGACCCCACAACTGGAACACCCAGTCTCCCATCATCACGAGCGTTGCACCACAAACACTTTATTCGTACCTCACAGGACGGAACAGCGTTAAAGCCTTCCACGCCTTCGCAAGCTTGCCATTCCCATCACTCGACGTCCTCACCCTCACCAACTTCATCACGTACGCCTATTCCCACAAAATCAGGTCCTCTACCATACGAGTCTACTCAAGCGGAATTAACTTCCTCAATAAACTGTCCTGAGGGGCTCCGTGTCCCGCCACGACGCATTCGCACGTAGCCATGCTCCTTAAAGGCCTTCGTAAACCCAAACCGCTTTCTACGCCTATTCTCCGCGTACCTCTCCTACATCCGCTCCAACCTGAACGCCATCAGGAACGCTCACCGGTGCTTGTCCACATGAAGCTATTTCTTGGGGACTCCGCTCTCCGAAGCTTCAAACAAGACTACCCCTATCCACGAGTCTCCACTCCCCCGTTCCCACCAGCCACGGGGACACCGCTGACCAACCATCGCACCCTGCCGACCTTCTCTCTCTTTCATCCCTCTGCCCCCTCTTCTTCCCTTACCTCTTACCCCTCGACCTCCATCCCTTCCCCCTCGACCCCATCCCTACATCCCTTCATCCCTCGACCCCTTTTCAGTTTCATAACTTTTGCAATAAACCATTCAAACCGATATCGCTACTAGCGTGATCATTGTTAGTGAATGTTGTCGACGTCAATGTAATGATGTAAATGTTAATAACACGTCACCTGAGCGTCGTACTGTCACTGAAATAAAGATTAAAGGGTTTTACGTGGAACATTTCTCTCCACAGCAAGGCCATCGATGACTGCAGCGGGAGGTCAAATAACATAAGATGTTCAGAATTATATTGTAGAGTTATACAATAACAGCAATAGAGAGTATACGTTAGGCTATAATAACTTTAAAATTATATCGTACTAGAATTCAGATGTCAGAGCCAAACAGAATAATGTCAACATAATTATGAATTCTTATTTATAATAAAAATTGCTTCAAAGTGAAGGACATGTACACAGAGGAACCGGCAGCTGAATGTTTTCCATTGTCTGGTATGGCGTCATTGTTTGGGTGACCACGTCTGCACTATATCTGAGGCTGGCAGCGGCGGAGCAACTTTGAGACAGAAAATGACTGGACACCAGTGTAACACCATGGAAACAATGCAGGTTTCAAAACATTAACTCACAAAAACAGCTTTGCAAATGAAGGAACGGCATTCAGCATGTTAGAAAGACCTTTAAGATGCATGCAATTAGATTTGGTGAGAGGTTGAATGCGGTCACTGGATGCCTGTCAGCCATCCTATATGAAAACCAATCCCATTACCTTTTCTAAGGTTTTTCTTCATACCATACCAGCAATTCGGAAGCACACTTTCCTCTGGGGATAGGGCCAACATCTTATAAATCACTAAAATGTAGTAGTCCAGCTGTTAAAATCATGAGGATAGGGAAGTAAAACTGCTCGCATAGATCTCTTCAATTGTTATAATTATTGTTTTAATAGTAATAATTTTCAGTTCACAGTTATTAAGCTCTACGAGCAGCAGCATTTCGCCTTAATACATGATATTGCTTTACCCTCTAATCAGTGGATTTATACTTGCAGCCTGAGAGGAAGACCTGCGTACACTATTTGAAGCCAGTATTCTTCTAAAAAGGCTTGAGCTCTTCTTAGTGAAGAAGCAAATATAATATGTATCTAGCATAAGATGTTCAGTTTCTATTAACGAAACCTATGCTGTGCTGTTATTGCAATAATAATATCGCATTTAGATTTCCTACAATTATTTGTATGTGTGTGTGTGTGTATGTATGTATGTATGTATGTATGTATATATATATATATATATATATATATATATATATATATATATATATATATATATATATATATATATATATATATATATATATATATAATGAGTTATGTTGCAAATTGAGCTTTCACATCTCTCTAATCTCTAATTTTAAGAACATCCCTCCATTATCTTTAACTGCTTATCCTGTTCATGTTCAGGGTCTTGAGCCGATCCCAGCTGACATTAGTAGAAGTCAGAGTTCAGCCTGGTCAGGTCACCAGACGGTCACAAAGGCTGACCCACAGAGACAGACAACCATTCACACTCACATTCACACCTACCATCAATGAATCTGCATTTCTTTGGACTGAACCCAGAGAGAACCCACGCTGACACGGGGAGAAGGCTCCTCTAACATTCAAATTAATAAATATAATCAAGTTCTGTTACAATTCTGATAGTTTCTTATAATCTAAATCAGACTTTGGTTGTACTTCATATATAGGTGCACATATTCTAAATACATTCCGAAAGGGCAGATCCGTTCATCTGCAGATCACTGCGAGCTAAAACATCTCAACACACTGAGAGGACATCCAGCTGACCGGAGAAGTTAGAAGTGAGTAACAACGCAAGCCAGACAAAGACTGAATGACGTTGACCTCTACGGGCCAGATGTGTCGCTGTTCTGCTGGTTCTGGCCTTGTGTTCCTGACCCTTTGACTACTGCGGCCTGTGCCATCTCAGGTGCCCGAAGCTCCTAGGCCAAAATAAATTAGATGTCATTGCCAGTTAAATAAATGAATACGTTTTAGAGCTAAAGTAGGATCTGACCTTAAATTAGAACTAATATGTAATTGCCTCACAATCTTCCCTGGTGCTTCTTAAACTCTCAACTGCTTTATGGCACACTCAATTTTTGAACGAATATTAATTGTTGAATGTCAAACAGCAATTGTAATCATTAATCAACGATGTCAGTCACATATTATACCTGGACACATGATAATTTGTATTCATACATGGTTCATCGTTATTTATTGTTATTTATTCATCTTTTATTTATTCATTCATTTTATTCCTAATTTATTCATTTGTCTGTGGAGTAATTTAATATATATAATATATAAATACTGTGCAAAATAGTTATATTTATTCCGTCTTTATATATAATATCCAGTTACTGTAGACTCTGCACTGTTTTTAGTACTGTTTATTTACTGTTTATTTATTTATATCACTTGTGTTTTATGTGATCTTACAATGTCTTGTGTGCACTTTACCCCTTTGCTGCTGTAATCCTGTAAATGTCCCCACTGCGGGACTAATAAAGGATTATTTTTATCTTATCTTATCTAATGTGTAGTTAATCAATTAGTTTTTAGTCTGGATAGAGACAAAGAGAGACTGGACACGTTTACCAAAATGAAGATTTTTTTTTTTCGTTGAGAAAAGCCCTCAGTGTCATTCTTTGCTCTTCATTCAGTGAAGAGATACTCTCCAGGTCTGATAGAACTGATGCTATTGTAGCAGCCACGCTAACCTCTATAGGAGCTGAACAGTTACCTCTCAGTGTTGTCACACACACCTAAGCCACGCCCCCAGCGATCTCAGGAATGAGCCGGAGATTGACGATATAATTGTCCAAATTGCGAAAATGAATATCCAAAAGTTCTTGTCGGCTGTATGAAGTTAGTGCAAGACTTCACTGTGTGAACAGACTTGAGACTAATAGGCATATAAATACTAACTTGCAAAGTCTGGAAAGACGCAGAGGCTTGCGTTGTGCACGAGCTGCCATTTTGTTAGCTGCCGGTAGCTGCTCACAGGACACGTGCATGCAAGGTAACACGTACTAAGCCAATAAAGATGATTCTAGTAGTAGTAGTGGTTTGAACACTACAGAGGTTTTAAAACCTGTCGCCATCTAGGGCCTGGGTTTTGAAAGACAGGTATTTAGCACACGGGGATGACCACGGCTATCTTCAAACATGGCCTTTTGAGCTCAACTATACGTAAAGTTACATGACTGCATCTTCCACGGTTGCGTTCAGAATCTGTCCAGACATTGAGAAAACAATGCCAGCTGGTAACAAGAAAGTTTATGTTTTCACCAATATATTCAGATTACCTTGGAAAATAATTTAGTTTTCACACCAACAGTTTGAATATTAAATACATCCAGTACACTGTACAAATATCATGTACAACTCAAAAGCTTAATGCACTGATGTTACTACACCCTCTACTTCTCTGGCAGTTATTGAAAGTTATTCCAGGAAATACTAAAACACATTAACTGAAGTGGAAATAGGTGAAGCAGGGTGTACCCCAAAAATATAAATTAGCACATTTTGTCACATAATAACTTGTTGAAGGTATTGAATATCACAGTTTGATGATAACAGTTTAGAAGTATCCAAGGGTAGATTTTGCTTTTACATTTATCTGCTCCCTGACTATAGAAAAAGGAGTGACATTTAATTTCACATTTCTTTACGACATGGAGCAGTTTTAAATGAATCGTACACTATTAAAAGCACTATGGTGTTTAATGGCTGATTTATTGTGCATTTTGTGCTGAAGATCCAGGTTCATGTGTGATGAACATGACAAGCAGTTTTGCAGTTGTGTAGAGCTGCCAACATATTTGGATGTTAATTGGCCTTGGTGAGGTGTAGTCATTGTTATTAGTGACCTTTGGAGAGAGTCTGCGGGCAGACTCAACTGAAAATGGGTTATATTCTGAAATCTCCTGGAGTCCTGCGCTGAGGTCATCATGGCCAGATTGTACTGTCACAGGGTGTCACGGGGTGTGGTGAGGCAAGAGCTCAGGTGCAGAGAATAGGCAGGAATCCAGGTACGGGGAAACAAAAAAACTCTTTTTACTTTGAAAAAGGAAAAACATGGAACTGGCTGGATAGGCGAAGTGAAACAAAAGACTAACTGGGATGAACAACGACTAAGCAACATGACTAAACACATGACGAAACACATGACAATCTGGCAGGGGACAAGGGAAAGAATGGGAGTCTATACAAGGGGGGGAAACCACAGGTGTAGGGCATGAGTAATTAACAGACACTGGGGAGACAGACACAGAACTAACGGGGTGTTACAGTCCTCTGACACTTTCTAAAATACTTTGATAAAACACGTGCATAAGTGACCTGCTAACATCAGACTGGACTTAGTCCTTTTAAAGATGTCACTGTTTTTTGCAATTCTAGTTTTTTGCAATTCTAGTCTTGCAATTTACAAGAGGAAAGCATCTCAAAAGTCTCACCTTTACTCAGGATAGGGATCAGTGCAGTCTTTTTCTTTCTAAAATCAATTATAAGCTACTTGGTCTTACTTAAACTTAAAATGAGACACTTTCCATCGCAGCATCTGATGAAGCCATCGACTGTGTGTGACATGTCTGTCCATCCGTGACATGTTTGTGCGTGACGTGTCTGTCCATCTGTGCATGCGTGACGTGTCTGTCTGTACGTGACGTGTCTCTCCATCTGTGCATGAGTGACGTGTATGTCTGTGCGTGACGTGTCTGTCCATCTTTGCATGCGTGACGTGTATGTTCGCCCGTGCATACGTGACATGTATGTCCGTCTGTGCATGGGTGACGTGTATGTCTGTGCATGGATGACGTGTATGTCTGTGTGTGCATTACGTGTATGTCTGTGCGTGACGTGTCTGTCCATCTGTGCATGCGTGACGTGTCTGTCCATCTGTGCATGGGTGACGTGTATGTCCATCTGTGCATGCGTGACGTGTCTGTCCATCTGTGCATGGGTGACGTGTATGTCCATCTGTGCATGCGTGACGTGTATGTCCATCTGTGCATGTGTGACGTGTATGTCTGTGCATGGATGACGTGTATGTCTGTGCGTGACGTGTCTGTCTGTGCGTGACGTGTCTGTCTGTGCGTGAAGTGTCTGTCCGTTGGTCTGTTTGTTTGTTTTCCGCACTGTAATCAGTGCTCTTCAATTGTATTTCTAACAAAGCAGCTGCTCTATTATTGTTTGCAGTGAACAAGATTTAGTGCCCCAAGCAAATAAAATAAATAAATGCGTGCTGAAAATCAGTGAGTCTTGATCTGATCTATATTGTTGTCAAGCTTTCCATCATGTTGTTCATTGCTGATATAATGTGTTGAAGCTATATCTTGAGCAAATGGATGTAAATACAATGTGACAGAAGGCAAAGAGCAAGTTAAGTTTGTGGCTTTTGAAGAGAGTTTGTGCACACCACTCTTCTGACACAACTGTGAACAGTCTTTCTAGCTGCCTGACAGTGATGTATCATTAAAGTCGCTGTCAAGTGACCTCCTCACAGCGTTCATGTTTCTAAGCCTGTTCTGAAAAGCTCTCATCTCATAACATGCTGTGATTATTCTCTGAACCAGAATGAAGTCCAGGTGAACAGCAAGAGCTCATATTGTGATGTGATGTCCTAGTATAACTAATTCAATGACATCTCCTGTGTCAAGATGTGAAACGTGTGGTCGGAGACCCATTCAAGACTTCAAAGACTTCTACAAAAGCTTAAATTTTGTTTGAAAGTACAAAGCTCCATTGCACCTTACTAACTCTGCTTCCTCCCCGGAGTCTTTGTGACTTCACGTCTCATAGGGTCCATTGGACCTGGCTGTTTCTGATGCGTCCTGCCTGGTGAGCCGGCCTCCTACCTCCTGTGTCATCGATTGTGGAGGTCTGAAACGTGGTCCATGCCTACTACTAACAACTAATTATTCATACATTTCTGTCATATTCATTGAATGTGTTGTAACTCTGTAACACTGTTCATCTGTTCACATGACATGTATTGCTTCTGTCCATCCGGGGAGAGGGATCCTCCTCTGTTGCTCTCCTGAAGGTTTCTTCCCTTTTTTCCCTGTGAAAGGTTTTCTAGTTTTTCCTGATCCGATGTGAGGTCAAAGGTCAGGGATGTCTTATGTGTACAGATTGTAAAGCCCTCTGAGGGGAGTTTGTGATATTGGTCTATATAAAATAAACTGAATTGAATTGACAAACTGAGTATCACAGATACTGTTAGTTTGTGTCTTTTTCTTTTGGCTTGTATTCCATTTTCACTTGACTCAAAGACTCTATCTGGGATAGATAATAACTGCAGTCAGCACAGACCCTGTACTACTTTACATGTGTCAGTACTACTGCAAATGTCAAAATAGTTCTATAAGACGTCTCCAAAGGATGCTGCGCAAAATTGAGTTGTTTGGGGTCAAAAAATAACTGGGCTAGGCTATATTAGCCACAACTAGCATCCCGAATCTCTGGCTTTAATTTGTGATACTATGAATACCATAATGGTCCATTGTGGGTACGATAATGTTTGAGTGCAAAGCTAAATCTGTTTGTTATAGTAATCAATACCAGTTATTCCCAAAGACAGAGTTTAGGATCTACAGGAGATTTTATCTGGGTCGCCAAATAGATTTGCAGATATTGCTGAATTTCTTCCACTGTCTTTTATTCAACATTGATAACTTCAGTATACCTTTGAGCCCCATGAGAGAGCCTGATTGTTTGTACCTGATGAATGTAGTCTACTTTCATGATTCTAGTAGTAGTAGTGGTTTGAACACTACAGAGGTTTTAAAACCTGTCGCCATCTAGGGCCTGGGTTTTGAAAGACAGGTATTTAGCACACGGGGATGACCACGGCTATCTTCAAACATGGCCTTTTGAGCTCAACTATACGTAAAGTTACATGACTGCATCTTCCACGGTTGCGTTCAGAATCTGTCCAGACATTGAGAAAACAATGCCAGCTGGTAACAAGAAAGTTTATGTTTTCACCAATATATTCAGATTACCTTGGAACATAATTTAGTTTTCACACATTATCACATTATATGTAATATAAAAAGTTAGCGTACATTCTTAGTTTAAATGATGATCCTGTTAATTCTGCATAAATGCTTTTATTTGGTATTGTTTATTTGGTAATTAATACGACATCCTCTGTCCCACATCGGATCAGGAAAAACTCCCCAAAAATAACCTTTCACAGGGAAAAAAGGGAAGAAACCTTCAGGTGAGCAACAGAGGAGGATCCCTCTATCAGGATGGACTGCAGAACAATATATTTGATGTCATGTGACCATAATGAACAACATAACAGAGTTACAACACATTAATCCAATGAGGATTCCCATTGTAGCATTCCACAAACAGGAGAGAGAGAGAGAGAGAGAAATAAACAATGATTCAATTGTTTTGTTTGGGTTGGACATCTAGCACCTTGATGTAGTCCAATGTTCTGGATTTCTCTCCCCCTGACCCGCTGCAATTCAATTAAATTCAATTCAGTTTATTTTGTATAGCCCAATATCACAAATTACAAATTTGCCTCAGAGGGCTTTACAATCTGTACACATACGACATCCCTGTCCCAGGACCTCACATCGAATCAGGAAAAACTCCCCAAAAATAACCTTTGACAGGGAAAAAAGGGAAGAAACCTTCAGGAGAGCAACAGAGGAGGATCCCTCTCCCCGGATGGACAGAAGCAATAGATGTCATGTGTTCAGAATGAACAGCATTTACAAAGTTACATAAACACATTACATGAATATGACAATGTATGAATGGAACTCCAATCCATGAAACAGAAGGAGGTAGAGAGGAGGCGCATCAGCAGGGCCAACGCGGGAGGCCGGCTCACCAGGCATCAGACACCTCCAGGTCCAATGGACCCTATGAGACGTGAAGTCACAACGACTCCGGGGAGGAAGCAGAGTTAATGAGGTGCAATGGAGAGATGTAAATTCATCCATAAGGAGAGAGAGAAGATGAGATAGGTGCTCAGTGTATCCTAAAACATCCCCCAGCAGCCTATAAGCCTATAGCAGCATATCAAGGGGCTCGACCAGGGCAAACCTGATTCAGCCCTAACTATAAGCACTATCAAACAGGAAAGTCTTAAGTCTATTCTTGAATGAGGTGACTGTGTCTGCCTCCCGGACTGAAAGTGGAAGCTGGTTCCATAAAAGAGGAGCTTGATAACTGAAGGCTCTGGCTCCCATCCTACTTTTTAGGACTCTAGGAACCACAAGTAGCCCCGCATTTAGTGAGCGCAGCTCTCTAGTGGGGCAATATGGTACTACAAGCTCCTTAAGATATGATGGTGCATCACCAATCAAGGCTTTGTAGGGGAGGAGAAGAATTTTAAATGTGATTCTTGATTTTACAGGGAGCCAGTGCAGCGCAGCTAATACAGGAGTAATGTGATCTCTTTTCTTAGTTTTTGTGAGTACACAAGCTGCAGCAATGGGACCAACACCATATCTATTTGTGTGTTTGTCACTACCACACTTTTAATTTCCATTATTCATGGTGATTTGAGCCCATATCAATATATTAAAAACATTAATTAGAGCAGCTGTGTTAGTGTTTGGTTCCCTTACGGTATCTAATCACGGAATGAGAGTTTGTTTGAGTAAGTTACTGCTGTCGGCTTGGTGTGCAGGTTCTGAAGTGCAAATTACTTTGAATATAGCGAGGCAATAAAACCTGTAAATCTGAATAAAAACTTCAGGTAAGTGGCCCTTTTATTTCTACTTTCTCGTGCCTATTACAGCATCGTGTCATTCATTAGTATTGTTTAAAAGGACAGCTTTCCAGTTGCTCACTGGAAATAACAGAGACAGAGCAGTTCATCAGAATCAGAATAATTTATTGGTCAAGTACGTTGACATACAAGGAAGTTGACTCTGTGAAAGGTGCATAACAATAAACATAGACATAGAATAAAACAATAAAATAAGTAAAAAAATAAACAGAACTGTAATTTAGAACAAGTATTTATTAGAAAATCAATGTGCCATGTGTATTTTAAAAAGAAAAGAAAAGATGTGCAAGGGTGTTGAAGGAAACAGGAAAGGTCCTGGGGTCGAAAAGAGTCAGTTAGTCGGGGTCCTGGTCTTTGCTGATGAACCCGACTGCAGCTGGAAATAACCCGTTCTTGTGGCATGAGGTCTTGGTCCTGGATGCAGCCTCCTGCCAGAGAGAAGGGACTTGAATAGTTTGTGTCCAGGGTGAGACAGTCAGCTACAATCATACTTGCCAGCTTCAGGGTTCTGGAGGCGAACAAGTCCTGGATGGAAGGCAGATTGTTTTGACTCCACCAGGTCAGTCTCCCACCTGTAGGCGGCTCATCCCCATCAGAGATGAGTCCAATAAGGGTGGTGTCATCCACAAACTTCCGGAGCTTGACGGACTGGTGCAGCTGTTGGTGTACAGGGAGAAGAGCAGAGGAGAGAGAATGCAGCCTTGGGGGGAACCGATGCTGATGGTCCGAGAGGCTGACACATGATTTCCCGACTTCACATGCTGCTTACACTGTCAGACAGGAAGTCTGTGATCCACTTGCAGGTGGAGTCGGGAACGTGCAGCAGAGACGGGACAATGGTGTTAAAGGCAGAGCTGAAGTCTACAAACAGTATCCTGGCGTAGGTTCCTCCAGATGCTGAAGGATGAAGTGAAGGGCCATGTTGACCGCATCGTCTACAGACCTGTTTGCTCTGTAGATAAACTACAGTTGGTCCAGGACTGGGTCGCAGAGGGTTTTGAGGTGGGACAGGACAAGGCGCTCAAAAGACTTCTTGACCACAGAGGTCAGGGCGACAGGCCTGTAGTCATTAAGTTCTGTGATCTTTGTTTTTTGGGGGACAGGGATTATGTTGGAGGCCTTGAAGCAGGCTGGTACGTGACATGTCTCCAGGGAGGTGTTGAAGATGTCCATGAACCCCGGAGACAGCTGGTCAGCACAATGCTTCAGGGTGGAGGGGGAGACCGAGTCTGGGCCGGCTGCTTTGCGGGGGTTCTGACTTTTTAATAGCCTGTCGACGTCTCTCTCCAGAATAGTCGTCATTGTGGTGGGGATGGGGTGGGCGGTGACTGGAACTCCCCCTCCCCCTGGGGGAGCTGGTGGTCCAAAGCTGGAGGCTGGGGTCATGGGGGATGGGGTCAGGACTCCTCCATTGACGTTTAAAGCGACAGTAGAACTCGTTCAGCTTGTTAGCCAGGCATTCATGGAGTGGGGTGCTTTGGACTTGTAAATGGTTATGGGTCTGAGTCCTCTCCAGACAGAACCCTGGGGGGTCACTTGCTGAGAGCTGGTCTTGTAGTTTCTCAGTACAGTCGTTTAGCATCTCTCACCACCTTGCTAAACCTGTATTTCGACAAGTCCTTGTCCCCACTCCTAAACCCCTGTTCCTTTATCAACCTTAGCTGACAGAGTTTCTCTGTGAACCAGGGTTTGTCGTTGTTGTAACTCACCCTGATGCATGATGGTACACAGCTGTCTTCACAGAAACTGATGTATGATGTCACAGCCTCTGTGTACTCATCCAGACTGTTGGTAGCAGTCTGGATCCTCCAGAGCTTCACCGGTCTACTGCTTTGATTTCCTGACAACAGGCTTAGAGCGTGAATGCATTCCTGTATGCAGGAATCAGATGGACCACAACGTGGTCAGAGTGTCCGAGTGCAGCATGAGGGACGGCGTCATAGCTTGTTATGTAACTGTGATCTAAAGTGTTCTCCTCTATGGCTGAGCATTTGATAAAATGGGGAGTTCATGGCTGAGGTTTCCTTTGTTAAAGTCCCTGAGGACAGTATCTGGTCAGCGAGTGTGCGCTGTTCCTCCTGCATGTTGGCCTGCGGTGGAACTTAAACACTGACCAGCATGAATGAAGCAAACTCACCAGAGGAGAGAACAAATCCACTTTGTTGCACAGTGAGCGCACGTTGGAAAGAAATATGCCCGGCAGCATTGTACGAAATCCACGTTTGTGGAGACGCACAAGCGCACCGGGCTGCTTTCCTCTCCGACAGCGTTTCACTGCATGAGTCAAGGTGAGCGCACCTCCAAGATACAGCAGCAGTCCAAAAATCAGTCCAGTAATCCAGCGTCAGTTAAAAGAAAAGATGGAAGTAAATCCGCTATTTGTTACCCTGATTTAGTGAAAGAGCTCCGGGGATCACAGCGGAAAACTGAATTTAAAACAAAAACAACATAAAACAATGCACACCAACGCTCCATCTTAAAGTAATCGGCTGAATTAATCCTATTAGTCTGATTGGTGCAGATACCAGGAACAACTGTCACAACAGAAGAACAGGAGAAGCTTGGGGTTCATTCTACAGTCAGAAGAGGAGACCTCTGACAAAGGCCCAGGACATGAAATGATGTACGGCGGTTGAGGAGGTATTTAGTGTTAATTAATGGCATAATGATAACGAAGATGTTTTATCAAATCGTTTGTGTCTATTTCTTTGGGTCATCTTGGATTTCCACATACAGAGGGAAACAACCGCTCTTTATTGACCGGCAGAGGTTGTGGAGGAGTCAGAACGCAGTAGGAAATATTGAAAGGAAAAAAATAAATACTTCCTCTAGTGGGTTGTCATGCTGTGCATGGATGGATTTCTGAGTGGACCTACCGGGCAGGGGCCACCTGGCCTTCACCTGCAAAATGTCACGAGAAGACTGCACGAACCGACCAGAAAGAGGCAAAATGAGAACTAATCCACATAAAATGACGAGAAAGAGTCAAAGCCCAATAGATTCAAAAAAGCTGTAAAGAGACTCAAAATGACCACAATGAGAGACAAAAACAATAACAAAGAGATGCACATCGACTATATTATACCTACAAAAAGACAAATGACACAGAAGAAGTACAAAGATACTCAGAACTACAGAGTGATGTGTAGAGAAACAAAACAAGAACAGAACAACTATTAGGTATGTGTCTTGCTCCTCTGTAGGAGAGGTGCAGGGGCCTTTCTGCATGTCTGTTTCCAGGGACTCTTGTCTCGTGACCTGCCCACGACGCTGTGTCGTGACTCTGTTCAGCAAGATATTTAGTCTCTCTTGGCAATTGGATGTTGTCTTTTTATTCACTAGAAGAGTGACATTGTCTTACATTTAATACAGATGCAAGGTTTGAACTTAGATGTTGATACAGCCCCCGACCAAAGTAACAACAGTGTCAGCATCGTGCAGACAAAGACCTATTAGGCTTCAGACTAACTGCCACTTATTTCATGTAGATTCCTTGAGAATTCCTTTATTATTATGGAAATAGAAGGTCTCACACGCGGCTGATTAATGAATTGCTGGTGTGATCAGAGCTCGTCTGATCCGGTTATCATGTGTACACAAGAGAAAAAACTATTCAGTTGTTGGTAATTTAAGGCAAATAAGTCATTACCACTACTTCTCACTCAGATTATTATGCTAATGTGATTATTTCTGTGTGCTCATTCTGCAGTGATTGAGGAGTGCACAAACCGGGGCTGTCATTTGCGGCTGTGTGCCTCGCTGATTTGAAATGTGAAATATTGTACAAATGACCACAGTCATTTGCTGGTTGAGGCTGATAAAACTTTCTCAGCTAAATATTCCACAGGAGAGATGATGAGATCAAATATATGCTGGGAAGCAGTCTAAGGAGCCAAGTTCTACTGAGTTAGAAAACACGTGATCACAATGCATGCTTTTTACACATGCACTCATTGAGTATTGATTCAAGAGGCATGAATATGGAAATGAAGTCAAACAATTTAACTGTGTTTACAAAATATGACTGGAAGACAAAGAGCCACATCAGCGAACTATTCCCTAAATATCCACACTGGTAGTTAATCCTGCATGCTGCGACAGAAATGTCCCTGAATCCTTGCAGGTTTGCTTTTAGTTCCAGTGGTGAATGTAAAGTAATATTTCATCTGCATGAGAGTTCATTGACACAAGCATGAAAAGATTAGAGGCCTTCACACGCTGGCCATTCTTGTGATTGTTTTTGTTAGGATATGAATATTAATATTAATCATTTTTTGTTGGAATGAGGACAATTCTACGGATACATGCATCAACCAATCATATTGTGGGGAACGGAGGCCCCCGGCGTAACTTCTTGGCTGGCCGCATATCTTTCATGGCTCTTTTCAGAGAAATAGGATGTGTACCTACATTACAAGATTCAGAGGACTTGTTAGAAGTTGATTCATTCAGTTCACAAAAACGATCGCACTTTATAATGTCATAACCAAACTCTTCCTCACTGGAGTCAACGAATGCTGAGTGAGAACGCTGCAAGCAGCACCTCTAGGGGGCTTTGAACGGGCACTGCACTAATTCAATAAAGAATTACAAAAGATTTTGTTTCATTCATTTAACAAACCATCCTCATTTAGACATATGGGGTGAACCACATACAACCTACTGTTGATTAAGGGCTGGGTCTTTAGCAATTTGTGTACAAATACTATTGTGTTCTGGTTTGACTCACTACTGTATAGTGGGGTTGGCCAAATACAGACACCATATTATTATTACGCATACAATATTTACGCAAATAACGGGAATTAGCTCGAACTAATAGATACGGACAGTAAAGTGTAAAGCTGAAGCTAATTAATGTTGTGTACATGGTGAGTTTGACATTTCCACCGGTAAAAGCACCCGTCAGCACCTATTTATTAGCCGGCTACAGTGTGTACATTACTCCTTGCTAAAAGAATAAAGTCAGTTGAAATACTACCAAGGACCAGGACTCTTCTCATTTTCATTCAAATGTAACTGGCGACTGGAAACCAACCCTAGGTCTTTGTTGGCCTGTTATTAAGTAAATTACAGAATGAATGTTGATTAGCTCAAACTGATATATCTGCTGCCAGAGCACAGAGCCTTGGTGCAACCTGGAACTCAACCCTCCACCAGACACAAACACATTAAAGACCAGAGGAGGTAGGTATGTGCCAGTTTGCCTCTGATAAGCAAACATATAAACAGAAGTCTATGTCTTGAAGAATAGTTTGAGTGGTTCCAGATAGCCGTCCCCTGCATGTTGATGTCAGACTATAATCCCTTCAACAGTTGTATGTTGAAGAACCTGCTGAGTGGACTCTGTTTTGATTGAACCTTTCCATCGCGGCTCTTATACTCGTGTAGCCCTTCGTCGATGCTTACCACATCACTTGTGCTAATGGATATCAGCACTCTGAAGACATTACATGGACACACTTACTAGGCGTATGCCTCAGAACACACTCTCCCCTCCTCTCTCCGCCCATCTTTGATTCTCTATTTCTGTCTCTCGCTGTCAGAATCAATAACCAACCAGCTGTTTCTCTTCTCTTACCTATTTCTAAACATCGACTCCTTGTTCTCTGAGCACGGCACAGGCAGATACATACAGTACTCCATGCTTTTCCATCAAAGCTAATACAGCGACAATATCCCACAATGCATCTATTACCAAACCAAACAGCAGCGTTAACAACACTCATTGCAGCACTTAACATTGTTTTCAAGATTTGTATTTTGCTGTTTGAGCTTGTCTGACCTAAAAATTAGCCGCCAGGACTTTCCAGTCTCTTCAAAGAGGAAATCTCTGAGGAACCAATTTGCCAGCTCTTAAGGATGGCATTGTAAAAACTTGCTCTGTAATAAAACAAAATATTTTTAGACAGATTTTGATAGCTCATTCTATCTGATCTCTAGTTTGAGTCAGAAGTGGCACATGTTGTCTTTTTCTTTCTGGAGAGCATTTCCAGACAACAAGAGTGACAACGTTGTGAGCTGAGAACGACAACTGGGGGTTGAGCAAACTTTATACAGAGATAAACCTATCATAATCAAAGGGAACTCAGAGAGAGGAGAATAGCTGCCATAGAAAAATAGAATGACTAACACTGAAACAAAAATGCAGCTGCTGGAGGAAGTTGCAGAGTTTGTAACTGAAAGACATGACGATGGCTGTGCAGATGTGTTTAAGACCTATATCCAAGAGAACTCCCATTATGGCCCTTGTCATTACTTGCCTGTCTGGATGCAGGGATATTGATGAGACATATCGACACACAGAGCCATAACAAGACGCTGTGGGCATGATTGATTTAGAAAATGAGACAGGAAGAGAGACAAAGGGGAAAGTTTCACCCTTTCACTTAAATAACCGTTTAACATCAGAGATCTCCTCCTGTCTCTTCTAATGGACATCACAAATGTCCCCCAGCAACAGCTCAGCAACTTCACAACATGGACATTATGACAAGGACGTACCTAGGCAGCAGCCAGCGTTTAGTTTGTGTTGTTTGTTTGAGTTTCTTGGTGCAACTAAAACAACTTGGTTAAGGTTAGATCATGGTCGTGAACAGTGGTCGCCTGGGTCAAAGTCCTGTGTTGGTCTGACCCATTCACCCTGCGTATGCTTTCTTGCTCTTCATACTCATACCATGTAACTTTAAATAGTCACCAATATGCTCTCTATGTCATTGGAAATGGCCATTGCTTGTTGTAATACATTGCTTTCTCTGTCTTACTGCAAAAAATGTCGATGGATTGCAAAACGATCAAATAATCACTTTTTTTTTGGTAGTCTAGTTTAATCAGCATCCCAGCTCTGTTTCAGTTTTTTTCTTGTACATTTTGTAAATGCATTGTTCTCACCATGTAGGCCTATTTGTACCATGCTCTATAGTCAGGGTTGGCACTTTGTGGCGTAGGTGAACCGGCTGAGCTCCAACGGTCCTGTCCTTTCCTCAGGGCACGTGTTTGAAGCCTTTGACTTGTTTATTTATACATTTATTCATATCCTACTTGGACATATTTTGAGGCGCCCTGTGTAGTTACTGGATCAGCAATTCAATTCAATTCAGTTTATTTTGTATAGCCCAAAATTACAAATTAGACATGACATCTCTTGTTTCTGTCCATCCGGAGAGAGGGGTCCTCCTCTGTTGCTCTCCTGAAGGTTTCTTCACTTTTTTCCCCGTGAAAGGTTTTTTGTTTTTTGTTTTGTTTCTTGGGAGTTTTTCCTCATCCAATGTGAGGTCAAAGGTCAGGGATGTCGTATGTGTACAGATTGTAAAGCCCTCTGAGGGGAGTTTGTAATTTGTGATATTGGGCTATATAAAATAAACTGAATTGAATTGAATTAGATAGACAGATAGATATATAGATATATGGATAGATAGATAGATAGATAGATAGATAGATAGATAGATAGATAGATAGATAGATATGCAGTGGGCAGGAATGTTCTCTAATAATGTATTGACTGAAGTCTGAGGTAAAGCCGTGTGCTTAGTTTGTAATTTGAATCGCCATTAAAAAGAAACATGCAGCGAAATACAACAACTTGACTGATGCAGAGCGGCACGGACATCTGAGGCTTTGTAGCCAAGCAGCAAACGCAACAAGGCCTTTTGGGACTCTGCTGCACTACTATGCCCCGAACCAGGCGCACCGTAACGAGGAGGATCGCGGACATTGCGGGAAATCTGGAGCTACAGCTCCAAAAAAAACCAGAACATTTCGACTTTTTCTCCTTGACTCTGAACGAGAGCTGCGATGTCCACGATACCGGCCAGTTACTCAACTTCCTTCACATATCCACCTCAGACATTCAGACTGACTTCATCACACTCGTTCAAGCTCAACCCAGCCTAGATTTATAGCACATAAAATGAGGTAAACATGATCCCTGTCATTCTTTTACTATCATATATGGATATTACACATGTGTATTTCTTTATATCATTATTCCTGCTGCATATGTATAAGATGTAGCTCATTTTAACTCCTTTACATTCATACATACGTTGTTCAGTTTGGGTAGTTGGGCGGTTAAGGGTTTGAACAATTGTAATGTAACTAGTAACTAAAGCTGCCAGACAAATGTAATGGAGTACAATGTTTCCCTCTGAGAAGTGGAAGTACAAAGTTGAATTAAATTAAAATACTCAAGTAAAGTACCTTGAATTTGTACTGAAGCAAATATACTTTGTTACATTCCACCACTGATCATGACATTTACTCTTACCACTCACAGCTTCAAAACCATACAATGTTCTGCTTTTTATAAAGAGGTGGAATAATATTGAACAAGATTGAGTTCCGTCTATTGGTCCCTGTTTCTCATGTGGCCCCTTGGGAAAAATAATTGCGACAAACCTGGCAGTAAGGTTTCTAATGTCATCTATATGTTGTAACAGTAATGACTGTTGCTTGGGGTACCAGCTAGGTCGGTGCCTAACAATGTTTACTTCAGGGTTGGAGTCGTTATTTGTCATTTACAGTCAACCGCACATAGGGCTCAAGTATAGAGGAAAATAATCAGACTTATATATTGAACCCAAACATGCAAAAACACACTTAAAACTAAGCAAGGCATGTATTGATTTTGTGTGGATGTGTCCTTGGCAAGACACTTTAGCTTTTGTAGGTGACATTGTCGTATGAATTGGTGTGAATGTGTTTAGTTTGGCACCTTGCATGTTAGACAGCCATCAGTGTGTGACTTTCTACATCAGAATAGTTTATTTGAGTAGTTTCAGTCAGGATTTAGAAAACACCACAGCACAGAGACAGCACTGGTGACAATTACAAATGACCTCCTAATTGCATCAGATAAAGGACTCATCTCCGTACTGGTATTATTAGACCTTAGTGCTGCGTTCGACACCATTGATCATGACATCCTATTACAGAGACTGGATCAGTCGATTGGCATTTCAGGTACCGCACTAAGTTGGTTTGAATCCTATTTATCAGATCGATCTCAATTTGTATTTGTAAACCATGAAGCCTCAATGACCACTAAAGTTAATCACGGAGTTCCACAAGGTTCTGTGCTTGGACCAATTTTATTTACCTTATATATGCTTCCTTTGGGCAACATTATCAGGAAACACTCCATAAACTTTCATTGCTATGCAGATGATACTCAATTATATCTATCGATCAAATCAGAGGAGACCAACCAGCTCGCTAAAGTTCAAGCATGTCTTAAAGACATAAAAACATGGATGACCTGCAACTTCCTGATGTTAAACTCAGACAAAACTGAAGTTATTTTAATGGGCCCTGAACACCTCAGAGATCAATTATCTGGTGATGTGGTTTCTGTAGATGGCATTGCCCTGGCATCCAACACCACTGTAAAGAATCTCGGCGTTATCTTTGACTGGGACTTGTCCTTTAACTCCCACGTGAAGCTCAAGGATTGCATTTTTTCATCTACGTAACATTTAAAAAATCAGGCACATCTTGTCTCAAAAAGATGTAGAAAAGCTGGTTCACGCATTTGTTACTTCCAGACTAGATTACTGCAACTCCTTATTAACAGGCTGCTCTAATAAGTCTCTTAAGTCCCTACAGTTGATCCAGGATTACCATATTGCCCCACTAGAGAGCTGCGCTCACTAAATGCGGGGCTACTTGTGGTTCCTAGAGTTCAAAAAATTAGGATTGGAGCCAGAGCCTTCAGTTATCAAGCTCCTCTTTTATGGAACCAGCTCCCACTTTCAGTCCGGGAGGCAGACACAGTCACCTCATTTAAGAGTAGACTTAAGACTTTCCTCTTTAATAGTGCTTATAGTTAGGGCTGAATCAGGTTTGCCCTGGTCGAGCCCCTAGATATGCTGCTATAGGCTTATAGGCTGCTGGGAGATATTTTAGGATACACTGAGCACCTATCTCCTCTTCTCTCTCTACTTATGGATGAATTTAGATCACTACATTGCACCTTATTAACTCTGCTTCCTCCCCGGAGTCGTTGTGACTTCACGTCTCATAGGGTCCATTGGACCTGGCGGTGTCTGATGCCTGGTGAACCGGCCTCCCGTGTTGGCCCTGCTGATCGCCCCGCCTCCCCTCCTCTCTACCTCCTTCTGTTTCATGGATTGGAGTTCCATTCATACATTGTCATATTCATGTAATGTGTTTATGTAACTCTGTAATGCTGTTTATTCTGTACACATGACATTATTGCTTCTGTCCATCCGGGGAGAGGGATCCTCCTCTGTTGCTCTCCTGAAGGTTTCTTCCCTTTTTTCCCTGTGAAAGGTTATTTTTGGGGAGTTTTTCCTGATTCGATGTGAGGTTCTGGGACAGGGATGTCGTATGTGTACAGATTGTAAAGCCCTCTGAGGGGAGTTTGTAATTTGTGATATTGGGCTATACAAAATAAACTGAATTGAATTGTGTGATACGGCCTATCAAAAACCACAAATGAAGCTGCAACCGAATCCAAATTTCTCAGAAAAAATACTTGAATCATCTAAATGACATATTCTGTTCTATTGAATAAAAAGTCCACTTAAACACTGTTTGCTGTGTGTAGTGTTTCCTTAGTAACCAGGACAATGTTTGTGTTATGGGGTTTATTTAATTCTTTTTTATTTCCACTGAGCACAAGACATTAACGTACTATAACCTGAAAAATTAATGTTGCAAACATGTTGCTTATTTACACATCCAGCACATAGGGCTCAACACTATCATATTTATAGTTGTTTGTGTCCAATAATTACTCCCTAGCTGCTAAATGCTCCACTTTTTCACAAGCTACTCTCTAATTTGAACCTGCTCTTTGATGCTGGAAGGTAGTGAACTCAGGCAACAGCTCCTGGGGCTGGAAACGGGGCTAAGGAGACTGGTGTTGTGGGTCATGTGTGTGTAGTGTAGTGCAGTGTAGTGTTCAGCTGTAAAAGGAGAACATTTATGACGCGGCCAGCATGTTGAAAACAATGTTACAGCTAAACAAAATATACTAATACACAGTTTTTGGCTTTGAGACAAACACGATTCCGTACACCATCGTACCAGAGTGGCAGCAGGACACCCACGGGCAGTTACTGTGTCCCAGAAGCTTGGCAAATAAGACCATAATCATATGGTTGGCCAAGATAACGGGTTAAGTGGTTTAATCTTCTTGTAGAAATTGAATACACTGACCATAATAGCATTTACTGTTTGTCATCCTTTCCAAAAGTAGTATATTCTTCAATGGTGTCACGTTGGCGTCCTCCTGACAAATCAGAAGTTTGAGAAATGATTATATTAAGCAAATTATGTTATCTCATTACCAATATGGTAGTGTAACAAGTCAATGGATTTCACTCTGAACACATCTTACATGGTGGTCCTTAAGTACAGGCGATGTGAATGATATTTCAATTACAGTATCAGCTTATCTTCCCTTTTGCTATTGCATCTCATAATAGTCTATTATCCACAGCTTTTCATGCTTGATTATTAAATAGGATTTCAAGGCTCCACAGGAGTTCGCCAGCAGCAACAAATGAGGCGTAGAATTGAGAATTGATTTCTTATTGAGCAGAAAAAACAGCCCCTCCCCTCTTCCTCAAGTCCACTGAGCTTGTCTACACGCTCGGATATATATGACAACTGTATCCAAGGTTGTCATATTTCATCGGGGGTTGTTTTCCCAGAAGAAACACCGAAATGGTGACGCAGGCTTTCCTTCTGTGGGTTTTGTGGTGCAGCGGTGAGTGCTGGTCTCTGTGGGGAAATGAGCTAACCACAGCAGTGAAAGCAGAGAGCTCCACTGCTGAATTATGAGTCCCTTAGGCCCAGAGCTTTTATTGTAACCTTTATGACACGCGGGTATATGCGGGCACCCACACAAGCATATGCACATTTCTTCACACACAATCACACGGAAGTGCAGACATATACTGCACACTGACACGGGCACATATCTATTTGTGTGTCCACACATTCACCAACACAGTTCCATGTCTTGCTGTGTTCATGCAGTACGATGTAATGATTCAGCTCACCGACCGGTGTTGAAACACGAGCGTTGCAGAGGAACGCCAGTTGGTGTTTGTATGTAGCTTCCTGTTATTGGAGAAGCCTCATGTCAACCCCGTTATCATACAACAACACTAAATGGTGTGGACTAAAGACACACAAGACATCACTTAAATAACGTCACAAAAGCACTCCGTTTTATTTTTACGAAACCTAACCAAGCTGTTTTTGTTCATTTGAGTTTTGTTTAGTTTCACTCTACAATATTCACCACATATTTGAAACTGTTAAAAAAACATTTATTTTTGCTTTGTTTCAATTCCCAATGTTGACCACCTGGAAACAAATTGAGAATGCAGTTTAGTTGTTGGGAGAGCGGGTTGCAGTGACACAAGACAAAGTCTGTGCACTTTTCTTATTTGCATGATCTTAACCAAACCTTCTTTACCCTATAGCTGAGTCCTTTCATCCACCCTCCTACGACGTTCTGTGCAGCAGCTCTTTATTGACTGGAAAAAGTTTTGCCACTGCACAAAAGCCATGCAGCAATTTACTTTCCTCAAAGACTTATTCAAGCTGGAACATGCTTTAATAACAATGGCACATATGAGAACGGGTTCCTTTTATTCTGGTATTTCTTCATTTCAAGTCATTCATCCTTTTTTCTTATCCAATTTGCCCACACATTGCAGTCGTGTTTCCATTGATTGGAAAGCAACTAGTCATTGGATGGATGTCAATTTTAATGACAACCATTAGCACACATTGGAAAGCTTGTTTAGGTAGACACTGTTTGTTTTACTGTAACCAGGTGGAGAGGAAGTATGACTTTCAACCTGCAATGGGTTCATTATGACGGCTGTATAACTCTGATAATCAAGACAAGCAGGGAAAAAACATTTCCAGAGCTTCCGTCAAAGAAAACTAATGCAGACCGGTTGTGTGATTTGCAGCCTGCAGAATTTCTGTAATCAATATTCAGGTAAAATATTTAAGTTAATGAATATTACATAATTTCTCTCCTGCAGGCTTTGCAGATGTGTTTGACTATAACCTGAGCTGACTAACTTGACATGTTAGATGATGAAATCTAAACATTATCTGACGGATGCTTCTGTAGAAGCTGCCAGCCAATCTCCTCTCAGTATCACTTTGGCTGACGTACTAACATGTATGAGAATTTGAGAACTTTTCATCAGTGAGTGAATGATCTTAAGCGACGTTTATTAAGTGAGAATCATTTAAGATTATTTCACAGCAGACTTTTTGAAATACAAAATACTGACTTTCTAGATGTAAGATTTTCATTGGAGAAAAACTAAATTGTCTCAGAGGTATGAAACAGAGTAATCAGATATTCTCGGAACGCACAGACTCTTAGCTGAGGGATGCTGACGGATGAGTCATTATTTTATGATGATATAGTGATATATCAGCTGATTTTCCTCTCTCTGGTCATCGAACAATGGCACAAAACGTTCCTGAAGCAACAATGTTGTGTACCATTGTGTGCTGCAGGTATTCATCACTAAAGTATGTGTGTAGGCTCGTGGCTGAACGGAATGGAGCAGGCGCTCCTGCATTTGTTGTGCCGCACCATTGTTGTCCCATCTCTGGTTCCCCTCTCAGCAATGGGATCTTCCCTGTGTATTGGAGGAGCAACTTTTCTCCCATTGTTCCACTGACTGTCCCCGAATGCAAAACCCCTCCAGCTTCATTCTGTTTGGCTCCTTTGGGAAAATATATAACTGAAAGCATAATGTTCTCTGAGAAAGCAGGACACTCAGAAGCCCTCAGCATGCATCATCCTCCCTCCAGCCCCCCGCCCTGTGCACGCTCCTTCCTCCCTCCTCACCTCCCCCATGGGGGCTGGACTTAGTGTTTGTACAATGCAGAGGGCTCGAACTCAGAGCCCTGCTAAATGCTCCATGAGAAGAGATCAATGTTTCATGAATGAGTCCCTGGTGTTTTAAGAGGCAGACAGGAGCAGACGGGGTCTGCTTCCACCAGACGATTAACAAAAGAAACTCTGATGTCCCGCAAGACAGCACAATGCACATCCATAAGGACTTTGTTGCTGGCTCTGAAATGATTTTCCTTTTCAAGTTATACAGAAAGTAAGTTTGAAAGTAAAATGCTTGGTAAATAATTTTAGCTCTCCATCTCTGCTAGCTAACAACTTTCATTGAATCATATATATGTGTGTATAAATATATATATATATATATATATATATATATATATATATATATATATATATATATACACAGTATATATATATACATGTATAAGTATATATGTATGTATTTATGTATGTATATGTATATATACATACATATACATACATCTATACATATATATACATATATATAAGTATGTATATATAAATATATATATGTGTATATATTGCCCTCGATGGACTGGCGGCCTGTCCAGGGTGTCCCCTGCCTTCGCCCTATGTCAGCTGGGATAGGCTCCAGCGCCCCGCGACCCTAATGAGGATAAGCGGTATTGAAAATGGATGGATGGATGGATGTGTATATATAAATATATATATATATATGTGTGTAAATATATGTATATATGTATGTGTATATATATGTATATATATATGTATATATATACATATATATATATATATGTATGTATGTATATATGTGTATATGTGTGTGTGTAATTTAGAAATAAGTGAATCACGGCGCATTGTTCATAATAATAAATGAGGTCTAGCTTCCAAACCTGGAGGCATAGAACAAAATAAGGTAATTATGCCAATTTCCACCTTCAGAACCAACAGCAAAATATTTACAAAATTAATAGAATTAGCGTGTCCTATGGACGTATTAGATGTACAACTTGAAAACATAATGCCTCTGCACAGATATCTGTGAGGTGACAATAACGCCATGTGTGTATTATGGACACGCTGCGCCGATGTTTTGACTAAAATGTAGATAATGGTGTGTTAATGAAGTATTCACCTTCGGTCGCTAGAAGAACAGAAGTGTCATCCTTCCACTTCTTTCAGTGAGCGAATTCTGTCAAGTATTGCTGTGGACACTTTAATAGACTTTTCAAGAGGGTCTTTTTAGTATTAATTTCACAGTTGCATAGCTACAAGAGGATTTAATTTGTTCAGGCAAAACATGGTCTTTATGACTCCTTTGACTTGCACTGAGATCGGAGAAAGTCCAGTTTGGTGGCTACACAGCTAATTGTGTGTGAAATACAGGATGCCTATTTCAAGCCAAATGATATTTCTCCCTTTTCATCTGCTGCAATTTCAAAGCAATGAGGTCGCTGAGTGGCACTGAAACCAATGAGGCATTAAAAACCAATACATTGTTGTAGTGTTAAGCACATGCCTTATACTCTAAGTTCAAAGCATCCTTTAATACTTATAATATGCAGGCTCGTGGCCAGCACGTCTTCAGCATGCATGCTGCATATCAAGACAATGGAAGGACTTCTTTCAGGACGCAGAGCACGCTTTGTCTCTGGGGTTGGCCGCCGCAGCCCAGTCCTTTTTATAAATATCACTCACTGGGAACAGGGGGAAAGAGCAATCACCCAGTTGATTAGATTAGTGGACACGGGGCAGATAAAGTGTTGGTCGGCTGATTGAGAGAGAACGGAACGCGAGCCAGGACCTGCTACTGTGGATCACATTAATTGTGCTCCAAGTCTAGGGGCCTGCAGCTTAGCGAACACTTCTTCCCAGGAACGCAATTAATATGGGATGTCTACTTGTTGCCCACCACATCAACATGTGTGTGTTCGTGATGTCACACAGACACACACACACACACACTGCAACAGCTCTGGGGGTGATTAGCGACGACGTTAGCTGCCTCCCAATGAACACATCTACTGCAGCGTGCGAGTCCTGAGGGCACAGCATTTATCAAACGCTCATGGCTGATGGCCATCTTGTTAAAGCCCCTTTACATTACATTACATGTCATTTAGCTGACGATTTTATCCAAAGCGACTTACAATAAGTGCATTAAGCCATGAGTCCGAACTCAGAACAACAAGAATCAAGCAAGTACAATTTCTTCAATAACGTTAAACTACAAAGTACCATCAGTAAGAGCCATTTAAGTGCTACTAAAGTGTTAAACTACAAAGTGCTATCAGTAAGAGACATTTAAGTGCTACTAAAGTGCTACTACGGCTCTACCTTTCCTATTCAAGGTATAGTCGAAAAAGATGTGTTTTTAGTTTGCGACGGAAGATGTAGAGACTTTCTGCTGTCCTGATGTCAATGGGGAGCTTGTTCCACCAATGAGGAGCCAGCACAGCAAACAGTCGTGATTTTGTTGAGTGTTTAGCGTGAAGTGAAGGAGCTACAAGCCGATTGGCAGAAGCCGAGCGAAGTAAACGATGTGGGGTGTACGGTTTGACCATGTCCTGGATGTAGACTGGACACGATCTGTTCGCAGCACGGTACGCAAGTACCAATGTTTTGAAGCGGATGCGGGCGGCCACCGGTAACCAGTGAAGGTCGCGGAGGAGCGGAGTAGTGTGGGTACATTTCGGGAGGTTGAAGACCAGTCGAGCAGCTGCATTCTGGATGAGCTGTAGAGGTCGAATGGCGTTAGCAGGTAGACCTGCCAGGAGGGAGTTACAGTAGTCTAGCCGTGAGATGACCAGAGCCTGGACCAGGACCTGTGCCGCCTTCTATTTTAATTGCACAGAACCGTGGTAATGCTTGTTGTGGCGTTGCAGTTTAGCTCACCAACCCTCCTATTAATGTGTTGTGAGTGATATACACAGTTTGAACTCCACACAGAGTCCAGAAGCTATATTATCATTATTATAACTAGCTATTCTGGACCAACCACTGTGAATTTCAGCAATGAAAAATATAACTGCTTCTCATGACTAATGAGAGGCAGTTTTAATGATGGCGAGAAAGCACAGACGTACCATACCATGAAGTATTTTCTTCCTCATTTCTCTCTGTTTCCATCACACACTGTCTCTGTCCTTCCTGCCTCAGCTCTCAGTCCTGACAACCGCGCTCCTATGATTCATAAAGTCTTCGGGTCGACTCGGGTTCCGGTGGTTGATTAATGCATATTTGTGTACGTTGGGCAGGCGGATTGTGCGACTGCACACACGTGAGCATCACTAATGAGCACAGTCAGACAACTTTATTCTTAATCATTCAACCTGTGTTCTTCATCAGATAAGTTAAATCTTATGCGACAGATGAGCGTGGTTACAGTAAGATTATAATACACGCCGGCGGTAATGACTCCCGACTGCGGCGGTCGGAGGTCACTAAAATTAATGTGGAATCGGTGTGTACTTATGTCAAGACAATGTCGGACACCGTAGTTTTCTCTGGCCCTCTCCCCAATTTGATCAATGATGACATGTATAGCCGCATGTCGTCATTCAACCGCTGGTTGTCCAGGTGGTGCCCAGCAAACAATGTGGGCTACGTAGATAACTGGCAGACTTTCTGGGGAAAGCCTGATCTGATGAGTCAAGACGGCATTCATCCCACTTGGGATGGAGCGCGTCTCATTTCTGCAAACATGGCCAAGTTGATTAACGGATGACCATCCATGACCCAGAGTTCAGATCAGGAAGCAGAAGCAGAGTTGTAGTCTTCTACCCTTCTCTGCACTTCCATCCGAGCAGTTACCCACCCTTAACCTTAACTCTATAGAGACTGTGTCTGTCCCACGGCCACTTAAATTAATTAAATCAAAAGTAACCAGAAGAGGAGTCATACAAAATAACCTCATACAGGTTAACATCACTAGTGCAAAAGTGCAACAAAACAGGATCATTAAATGTGGACTCCTAAATATTAGATATCTGTCATCTAAAGCTGTATTAGTAAATGATTTAATATCAGACAATCACATTGATTTATTGTGTCTTACTGAAACCTGGCTGAGCCATGAAGAATATGTCAGCCTAAATGAATCAACTCCTCCAAGTCATATTAATACTCACATTACTCGAGGCACCGGCCGAGGAGGTGGAGTAGCAGCCATCTTTGACTCAAGCCTATTAATGAATCCTAAACCTAAATTAAACTACAACCAAGGACATAGGACTAGGACTAATTTAAGAGAAAGCATTTTGACTCAAATGTAACTTTTCAAAAAGGTTTTGGGTTGTCGACGACCAAAACTATGAAGCATCAAAATGACTACATGGTAAATGGACTGTACTGTATAGATCTGTTCTAGTCTTCTGACCACTGAACACTCTTTCATGTCATCATTCACCCATTCTCACACTGATGGGAGGAGCTATCATGCAAGGAGCCACCTGCCCATCAGGACTATCTAACATGCATACACTGATGGGAGGAGCTAACATGCAAGGAGCTACCTGCCCATCAGGACTATCTAACATTCATACACTGATGGGAGGAGCTACCATGCAAAGTGCATGTTTAACGAGACATCGACTTGGACTAGCAGAGCCAGGGATGGAACTGCCGATCCTCTGATTAAAGGATGACCCTGCACTACCACTGAAACTGACTAAAACGAATAAGAAGTTTTGTCTAAAGGTTTAGACTAAAGCTAAAATAGCTGCTAAAATCACTGGCACAATCATAAAGTGATTGGTTTGTTTTTCTTTGTGCTACAGTCGGATGTGTTCCAAAGGTGCAACGCCTCTGTGTATGTGACACTGAGCAGAGAGCTGAACAGAGTTCAGTATCTCTGACAAGTCTCCCAGCTGAGCTGCACATTGATGGTGGACAGCACACAGAGCAGGAGCTGCTCAAATTGGGCACCAGGGAGTTCTCAACCAATTAAGGGTGTGGTTTACCAGTCCAGAAGAATGCTTTAAATAGCTACTGTTGCCCAATATATTGATTCATCAAAGATGGGATAGTCAAAAAGGTTTTTATTGTATTAGTTATTTTAACAAAGATTAATCTTTGTCCATTCTCTCTGGCTCTGGATAGACCACTTTTCAACACACAGGGAAAAAACATCCATTCCACCTTTTTTCAATTCAATTCAGTTTATTTTGTATAGCCCAATATCACAAATTACAAATTTGCCTCAGAGGGCTTTACAATCTGTACACATACGACATCCCTGTCCCAGGACCTCACATCGAATCAGGAAAAACTCCCCAAAAATAACCTTTCACAGGGAAAAAAGGGAAGAAACCTTCAGGAGAGCAACAGAGGAGGATCCCTCTCCCCGGATGGACAGATGCAATAGATGTCATGTGTTCAGAATGAACAGCATTACAAAGTTACATAAACACATTACATGAATATGACAATGTATGAATGGAACTCCAATCCATGAAACAAAAGGAGGTAGAGAGGAGGGGAGGCGGGGCGATCAGCAGGGCCAAGGCAAGAGGCCGACTCACCAGGCATCAGACACCTCCAGGTCCTATGGACCCTATAAGACGTGAAGTCACAACGACTCCAGGGAGGAAGCAGAGTTAATAAGGTGCAGTGGAGAGATGTAAATTGTAAATTCATCCATAAGGAGAGAGAGAAGAGGAGATAGGTGCTCAGTGTATCCTACATCAAGTGTGTTCATAACTCTTTGGTAGATGCTATATTTAACAATGTAACTTGTAACTTTGAGCCAACCAACCTCCTCCCCACGTGGACTTTGATAAGAAATGTATTTGTAAAAGTAATCCAGGAAAACATGTTTCCCTATAAAATATAATTGACAATGGTAATTAGTAAATGGCCACAAACCACAAGCACTTTAACACTATATGTCATTCAACCAATTTACATGCATTCACACATTGTTAGCAGGAGCTACCACGCAAGGTGCGTTACATGTCCGGGGTCAGGGAGAATTCCCCCGACGTCTCTGAATCCTTCCATGGCCTCTCTTTTTGGCCGCTGAATAAGTTTTGAATTTGATATGACCTCCTTGATTAACAAATTCAATTCAACTATACTTTTGAATGTCTTCTCAATATGGCCCGACATCGTAGGGCTTTGCTCTACTCTTCTCCTGGACTTTAAATATCATGTATAAAGTATAGCTGCAGTCATGTTGCCCTTTCCCCCTCCCCATCACCTTTATCTCTCCTTCTCCTCATTGAATCTCATTAAAAGCTTTCCCATCGCACCGGTTCCTCCCCATCAGTTCTCACGCTGGCCTCTGTAACTTCCTGAGCTCAAACTCTACTTCTTCCCCCCCAGGCCCCATCCCCCTTGTCACTTCTTCTTTTTCTTATCCTTGTTTCCCCCTCACTGTCTCCTGTTTTACCCTTCTTTCACCGGAGACTCACACGTCTTTCTGTACCAGTTTTAATTCTTCTTGATCTCGGAGCTGTCTCCCTCTAATTCTCAGGCAGACTTTAGTGCCTGCAGGAGAGATTCATGGGACACAGTTCCACACTAAAGCAGAATTCTGTCAACTTTTTGGATCTTGTGATGTAATATTTGTGCTGCAGTGAGTCTTCCTATTTGGTGAAAACTTCTATTCTCTACAGCAACCTCTGGGCAACTGCTGATAAAGTCTGCAGAAAAACGGAAATTGGAATTTGACAATGCATTCTCACAAACTGTTGTTATGTTATAGTGGTACTGTGTGTATATTGTAGGAGCCATTAGTTATGTCTGTTTATATTATTAACACGGGTGGCAGTGTGGATGAGTGAGGCAGATTCATTCTATATGGGGCTCAGGTGCAACAGACATGGGGGAGAATGCGCGCTTGCATATTCACTGGGCAGCCACTCCAGAAAGCCAAGTCAGTCATCACATCAACGTAAAGGTTGATATATATATATATATATATATATATATATATATATATATATATATATATATATATATATATATATATATATATATATATAATGGTATTCATTCAGTAAACCGAATGCTCAATTAAACGGGAAGCTCACACAGTGAATCAGCTGTGAATCTTCTCATTGAAGCGCGTAAGAAAGATGGTCTTCTCCTGGAATTAGATATAGTCATATATAATGTGTTGAATAAAATGCCCACAGAATTACAGTCTAAAGCCATATTTGCTTGAAAGATTTCACCTGATTTGTCAGAATTTTTTTATACTGTAGAACTAATGAGCATCCATTTGTGAAAGAACGTCGTATAATACGAGTGTGACCAGCAAGAACGTCAACTAACGGTGGTGGATGGGTTAAACACAGCAGAATGTATATATATTTATGATATTCGGTCTGGAGACTGGGTTGAATAACTTAAAGCTATTTAAAGTTTTGATATAGGAGTCATGCAAAATTATGATTCTTTCTTGTGTTGATTTACATCCTAAAGTCAGGAAAGAGATCCGCCTTACCTGTTGGAGAAAGAAAGTAAAGGTATATGACATCAAGTTTATAGCAAGGGTTTTGATAGTGAGAAAATAGAGGGATCCAGAGTAGTGATGCTGAGAGAAATGTATTCTGTTTTAGACCCGTGCTCAATAATAAAGTGACAACCGCACTCTTGTGCATATTGTTAGATTTCCTTCCATGTTACAGTGCAGTGTAAAGAAAATATTTCATGAGAAAAATCAGAGTTGGTTGTTTTTTATCTTCACCAGGGGGGATGGTGGAGCCACTCCGTCACTCTCAAGTGGCTGAACCTTCCTTGTGATGCCATATAACACTGGCCACGCTGACATAAATCGCTACTGAAAGCTCCCTCACAAGTGCAGAAAGCCCATCAGACAGTCTCAAGTGAGACAATTATAAGTTCCATTCAAAATTTGCCGCCTGTCCGATAGCATACCGCGTCCACCCTCGGACAGCCTGTGATTGTGCATCACAGCCGTGAACACGCCTTGCGTTGCTGAATAACTAACCGTCTGATGTGAGATGACACTATTTTAGATAAGAACAAATAGGGTCTTGCCCCCTTTTTCCTCCATCCGTGGCCCTTTCACTAAACAGTTTAAAATGCTTAAGGGGTTATTTCCAAACGCTGCCATGTGCTTTCCATGGGAGTGGCCAAAAGGTTAATGAATTCAACACTGTAAGCCACGACTCCCCTTACAGTGGGCACAGGGAGCAGGGCGGCTGCAGAGGGCTTCAACAGCATGCTGATGAAGGCGCCGCAGTGGAGGAGAGTGCCGCTGCCCCCTGAAGGTGGAGATGTGCAGGTGCACGGCTTGTGCTAGATTTCGTTGAATGAAATGTCTGCCATTAGATTGTCCCTCTCGAACTTCGACTTACAAGGAGACGTATCACAATTAGATCTTGTTACATTAATGGAAAGCATTTTAGAACCAGCCAGCAAGAAATTGTGAGTGTATTTTCACAAACGTTCTTTTCTTGTTTGCCGAAGCAATTAGTCAAAGTAGAATTGATGAGTTGCCTGACATTAAATTACTATGACTATGACCATTTTCATATCCATTATGTATGTAAGTAGGTTCAAATAGAAGGCATAACATCTGGATGTGCTGCTTTTCTGAATTTGAGTACAGAATGAAAATAGGTTAAGATGCTTTCACACTCATTGAGTTCATTTGGTCCGGACCAAGGGAACCAGATTATACATTGGTGCTTTCTAGTTCTGGGCCGGTTCATGTTCCCTTTTTACAGACAAACCAAGAGGAGTACAGATTGATACAGACTGACAGGTAACTCTGTGACTGACAGATGTCCATGCAACACTATAACACTTCTGATGAGTATATTTATGAAGAAATACACCAGAATCCACATGGAAGTGGGTTAGAGACCAACATTGACAGCCCAATCTAACTGTCCTAAGAGGGCCAACAGACCTGAGACCTTTTAACCAAACCAAACCGATTAGGTGTCAAAGCACCCTTACAGTCTTTGGTGTGTTGACCAAACAAAATAAGCCTTTTGAAGAATTTACTGTCTTGTCATGGATGTTATTTTGGCAGCAACAACATCTCATTATTTACATTACATTGCAGCACAGTGGCAGAATAGAAACAGCACTGCATTGTAAGATCACAGGCTGCCTGGTAGTTTTGTCAGCAACAAGCAGAGGCAGATAAAAAGAAGAGGAGAGAGCCTTAGAGATAGAGGGAGAAGCTAGTTTAAAATGTCCACTGTGTTTCTGTATGCACAAATGTGTGTATGAGAGAGGCAGGGAGGATTAGTGTGCAATCTGTGTATTCCTCTGTCTTAGTATCTGAGCTGAATCTCACACTGCATCTCAACAACTTGACAGAGGGCGTCAGCAACAGGGGACCTGAACCAGTGACCAGAAACAATCCCCAGGCAGGCTGTGTATTTCTGCTTTCCCTCCACTCATCCCTCCATCCATATCCCAGCCCCCTTAAATCACAGCACAGCTCCAGAGTTGGCCAGTGGTACATCAGGTGGAAGAAAATCCAATCTATTTGATTGAGGTATTATTTTCATAGTGTACACTGTGGCTATTACGAGTATGATTAAAACAATCTTTCCAAATCCGCTCTTATGGAAAGCTGGCAGAGCAGAAACCACATTATTGCCTTGATTGGCTGCAGATAACTTTGGCCATGCGTGACACTGGGAAAACAATCCTTTGGAGACGTGTCCTTGCTCCGCTTCCCACGAAGCCGTATGTATCAGTCATTTTGCAATGTGGCGTACGGTTCAGCCTTCAGAGTCACGGGCCAGCAGCGTTGTGTTTACTCAGTGGTCATGAAGTCCACGGGCCAGCTCTGTGGTTCTCTTGTCCCTGTGCAATGACAAGCGGCACATATGCAGTCCTGTGACTGAGCGGAAAGCGTCCAGCCAGCTCTGAGAGGGGGGGGGGGGAGTTTGGGTGAATGCACCATCATTTATTTATGGAGCCGGAAGCAGCGAGACTGACAACCTGGGATAGCAGAGAGGTCTATCTCCCCCCTCCACCCCGGAGCCTCAGGCTGTTTCACACAAGGACGCTCAATCATCAGCACTGTCTGCTGAAAAGCTGCTATCTCCAACATGTCACATTGTCAGGGTTGCTTTTTGCTTGCAAACCCTTCTGAGTGTGTCACACTTGTGTGAGAATTGTAGCATTTTTGCCAACCTGAAGACAACCAGGTGAACTTTAACACCCTCAAATTAACATCTTTGGAGGTGCAAGGTGTTCTCATGACAACTGTGACATGTTGACCTGAGTGTGGAGAAGCGCCAGTGTGTTCACTGACATGCACCCTGAAAAGATATTGTGCAATATGGAAGTGACAGATTCATAAACAGATTTGATGTGTGCTGCTGTTTTTAAACACATAGTTCATATAATGTCTTTATTTTTCTGCTGAGGCGGAGTCCGTGCCAATGCACAATCATGTTTGGCCATTTCACACTTTGTTTTCCTTTGTCTGACAGCTCCATGAACAAACAACTAACATAAATAAAATATCAAGAGCAACAATGTGCGTGTTATGGGTAACAACTGGTGCTCAGCATGGATGTGGACTACAGAGAAGCGAGTGACAGCTCTCACATAACTTTGATTTGATCTGTTCTAGCATACAAGAGTGCACTTTATTCCATGGGAGACAGTAGCACTGGTCTTTTTTATCCCCCATAAAGCTAGGCCTATATATAAACTTCAAAGCAATAGAGAATGACACACAATATCATGAAAATAAAAGGCAGTCTGCTTGCTGCAGAATGTTTAAAATTTAAACATGCTGGTCGCAGCCTTTACAAAGTGTGTGGCAAATCATTAGCGGCAACTGTGAGAACATGAAATGCCTCCCCAGATCGAATGCTTTTAATAGCGCGGAGATTGTGCATCGGTGAAGTGTTTTGCTTTGTTGGTGAGAGCTTCCATTGGTCCGACGCTGTAATAAGTGCCTTAACAGCTGAAACCCCTAGCAACAGGATGACGGGGCCTTCAGACATCGTGTCCGCTGATCGATAAAGGCAGAAAGCAGACACCTCCTTAAGATCACCACTTGTCTGGAGACTTTGAAAGGAGTTTGAGAAACGTTAAGGGTTTGAGCCAATGGCCCGGAGGTCCAACAATATGATTAAACGCTCTGCACTTTGAGGTCAAAGCCAAACTTGATCAGCAATTCGCTCAGGCATGCAACATGTTAAGGATCAGTGTCTGTGGGAGCAATTTGATTCAGAGACGCATGAGCGCCGGCTTCGCCCAGAGCAAAGATGTGTGTGTGTGTGTGTGTGTGTGTGAAGATGTGTGTGTGTGTGTGTGTGTGTGTGTGTGTGTGTGTGTGTTTTCTTTACCACGCAATATCCCTCCTTTCATCTGCCGGCTTGTGGTTTTGTGGCTTGTAGTGCGGTGTGGGGTTTACTGTGGAGAAACATACTGTGAGCTGGAGAGAGATCCAGAGAGGCAATTACAGTGATACAGTGACACGCAGGAGGTGTCGGCCCCTTCTCCACATGGCTCAGCGGTCAATTTGACGGGAGAGTGTTAATGCTGTTTGTAGGAGCCGGATATACAATGTATTCATACAATGTTGCCTGAGGAGGAGAGCCACTGCCCACAAACTCACAGTTATTTGTGGTCCTTTTTCAGTCTGCAGACAGCTCATCACTCATTGTTTTCACATTGTGTACAACGTAACACCTTCTTTCCCCAGACCCTTGATTCAGAAAAGGACTGGAAGGTATTCTCAGTTAGAACCACAGAGGAGGGATCCTTCTTACAGGATGGACAGATGTGGAGTGGTATACGTAACATTGTGCATAAAGGTTTCAAGCAAAGGTAAACTGTGTGACTGTTTTATTAAATATGTAAAGGTTCTCCACACAACATTCAGAGCAATACTGAAGCAGAAAACAACTATCATCTATGTGAAGTAATAGTGGAGGAATGTCTATCTTCTCCTTCGTCTCCATAGCCAGTACATAGCTGACAGTGCCCCCTCGGGGAAACGCTGTTAGCGCTGTCGGTGTTAGCACTGTTAGCTGCCAGCCATCACCATGTGAGACAGAGAGAGGCCGTCGATATGCTCTGACTTCCATATTGAGTGCCTTTAAAGCAGAAGGGTTCCTTACTGCAGAACTGTTTGGACAGATCTTTATTCTGCTATGTGTGGGCCATAAAAGACATTCATAGTTGAACTGAAAACAAGGTCAAATGTAAACAGCGTGACGTCATTGCAGAAAAAAGGGCCATAAACATCATTAATGTAAAGTTGTACATCTTCGGAGAAAAAACATCTTCTCTAAAAAAATGATGTAATGCATTATGCATTATTATCTTCCTTCACTCTCAGTTGTGTGAATAAAACTGAATTATTTGCAATGCAACTGAATCCCATTGCGATGGGCTTTTTTCCCCACTATTTCTCTCGACATTTAAAGACCACAATGTATTGATTGCTAAAAAAAATAATCAGCAGATGTACAATGACGAAATACATTATGTTGAGATTTAATCACCAAATAACCAAAAATAAACACATACAACAAAGCTGATGCACTCAGCTTGTGTGTGTGTGTGTGTGTGTGTGTGTGTGTGTGTGTGCGTGCGTGCGTGCGTGCGTGCGTGTGTGTGTGTGTGTGTGCCTGCGTGCGTGCGTGTGTGTGTGTGCTGTGCTGTAGTGCAGCATTTTCAGCTCAACTCAACACTTTGGCGCCTCCAAATGGCAGCACATGGCATCTGCGTGTCGAAACCCCCCCCCCCCCCCCCCCCCCCACACACACACACACACACACACACACACACACACTCGTTAGCTCTCCTTTTCTTTAAAATAATTTAATGAAAACAAACAGAACAAATCTACACCATCTAAATTTGTGGGGGGTCCACACCGCGACCGGCTCTGGTTAGCGATGCACTAATCCCACTCGTTTTCTCCCAATGCAGATTCGGAAATCAACTATGTATGGGCTATGTTGTCACTGTATCACTGGCAGGTTAAAACATAATCCACTTATGAGTATGGCATTCTGTCTCATATCAGGCCCATCTCATCAAGATGGGCCTGATATGGGCCTGTCTTTCTGCCTCCTGTGTTTGTCAGAAACAGTCATGAAGCCTTCAACTATTAGTTCCAAACTGTTGCAGAAAGAAACACTGTTCATGAAGTCATGACACATGTGTTTTTTGAGCAACCGGGGTAAAAAGTATCCTCATCTGAACCTCATTCAGAATATCTCTCTCTTTCCATCCAACTGTATTATCTGCTTCTGCAAATGTCAACTTTATTCATTGTGATGCTACCACAATTGCAAAACCATACTTGGTCACTTCAGAACCTCTGAGCCATCTCCATGACAACAGAGCCATCTCCATCCGCTGACCTGGACCGCTCTCCTGGACCAGCATGCCGGTCAAGTTACCAAGGTCAAGGATTCATTTTGTCATCCAGCTTTCTAAGGTTTCAACCACATCTCACCGTCTTTACTCAGCCAATTGAATTGACCTTTGACCTTAGACTTTAGACCACGGCGTGTGTGTAATAATGTAGTTTCATTTCATTTCATTTCGGTGTAGTCCTGGCAACGGGGACGCTGGCAAAACGTAACGTGTTTTTATTTGGGTTTTTTCTACCTTTTTTACAATTTAACATTCATTTAAATTATTTAAAATTGTATTTAACAGTGTAGCCATTCTTCTGACTTAATTATTCTGCAAATCTTGGATTATTTTTTATTTTGTGATTGCCGTTGGCTCCTGCTCTCCAACTGCGATCTGGTCAACTGGCGTTGGCTGGCTAGCCAACAGTCTCTTGCTGGCCGGCGGCTGCCAACGAGCAAGGAGACTCCCTGCTGGATGCTCTCCACCGCTGCCGCCTGGACAATCCTGGACAACTGGCGTTGGCTGGCTGGCCGACAGTCTCTTGCTGGCTGGCCGACGGTCTCTTGCTGGCCGGCGGCTGCGGGCGAGCCGGCCGACTCCCTGCTCCATGCTGTTGCTCTGAGGCTGGTCGCCTCTCAGCGGTCCTGGTGCTCCGGTGGTCCGGTCCGTGGTTGGCGATTGCGTCCTCCCCGGCTGGCATGGTTCTACAGTGTTCCACCTCGCAGCTCCTGGGGCTCAACAGCTTCTCTGCTCCTCCGTTCGTCTCGGCCATCGGGGCGCTCGGACTCCTTCGTCGGCCCCGTTGCATCCACAGAGCCTCCCGCGGAGGGTTTGTTTGCTCCTAGGCCAGGAGCAAACAAACCCTCCGACCAGAGGGAGGCCGATCGCTCCACGCTTTCCATCCCCTCCCTCTGGTCTGCCGAGCCCATCGCTGCAGCTCGTCATCACAAAAACAGTCCCCAAGAGCGAGATGGTGGCAACGAAATTAGGAACTGTTACAGCTCCCCCACCACCCTCTACTCTTCCTGCTGACTCCACTCCCCAAAACCGGACTGGTACATTCCAAGATGTCGTCCTTTTATGCAGTTCTTTGGTTCCCCTATTTTAGTTTGTCTGTTCTGCTTTATTTTGTATTTGTAATTTTCTATTCCTCTATTGTGTTCATTGCCTATATGGCATTGTCTCCTTTGCCTCATGTATTTTCTGAAATGTTTACTTGTATTGATGTCATGTTTTTACCTTGCTTCTATGTAGAGCACTTTGTAAACCCTGTTTACCTCCTTCTGTTTCATGGATTGGAGTTCCATTCATACATTGTCATATTCATGTAATGTGTTTATGTAACTTTGTAAATGCTGTTCATTCTGTACACATGACATCTATTGCTTCTGTCCATCCGGGGAGAGGGATCCTCCTCTGTTGCTCTCCTGAATGTTTCTTCCCTTTTTTCCCTGTCAAAGGTTATTTTTGGGGAGTTTTTTCTGATCCGATGTGAGGTCCTGGGACAGGGATGTCGTATGTGTACAGATTGTAAAGCCCTATGAGGCAAATTTGTAATTTGTGATATTGGGCTATACAAAATAAACTGAATTGAATTGAATTGAATTGAATTGAATTGAATTGAAATTAAATTAAATTTTTAAAGGTGCTATATAAATACATTTATTAGTATTATTATTATAGTCATGGAGGTATATAACGTGGTATACATACAGTGGTTATGATTTTACAGTATGTTGTAGGAGAGCCGTGTGATAGGAGCTATATACATAGGCTCAGGTTTATCTGTGTATTCCAGCCTTGACCAGTGCTGAAGGGCCGTTTGTTGTCTTGAGGCAGAGCCGTAAACAAGTAGTGCTGATTGGAGTTCCATTCATACATTGTCATATTCATGTAATGTATTTCTGTAACTTTGAAATGCTGTTAATTCTGTACACATGACATCTATTGCATCTGTCCATCCGGGGAGAGGGATCCTCCTCTGTTGCTCTCCTGAATGTTTCTTCCCTTTTTTCCCTGTGAAAGGTTATTTTTGGGGAGTTTTTCCTGATCCGATGTGAGGTCCTGGGACAGGGATGTCGTATGTGTACAGATTGTAAAGCCCTCTGAGGCTAATTTGTGATATTGGGCTATACAAAATAAACTGAATTGAATTGTCTGCTAACAGGAAGGCAAGTGGCTCAGTGTGGAGGAGGCTCTGCTGTTTGCAGGAAAAGCGATGTTGGTACCATGTAGCGTATGTGTTAGCGTGTGTGTGTGTGTGTGTGTGTGTGTGTGTGTGTGTGTGTGTGTGTGTGTGTGTGTGTGTGTGTGTGTGTGTGTGTGTGTGTGTGTGTGTGTGTGTGTGTGTGTGTGTGTGTGTGTGTGTGTGTGTGTGTGTGAACCACTAGACAGGGCGATCACAGCCTGAGGACCCAGAGAGGGAGTGGGCTTATCGAGGATCTATCCTTTCCCACACTCTCCCGCTCCGACCCTGACCAGCCTGCTCTGATTTCCCTGGTGTGAAGCCGCCGCAGCTCTGATATTCTCCAGCAAACTTTATCTCTGCAGCAAAGTTAATGGTAAAAAATCAAGATAAGTTGGCTCAGCTGACCACTCAGAGGAAGCTGGCGTGGTTGAGAGGCAGATCCGGCCCACGGACAATCGATAACCCACTCAGCATTACCACATTAGCATTTATCGAGAGGGACGAGCACAGAATGTTGTCGTCCTTTTGGACCACCATCAATCACTTTTTCAGGCTGAGAAATGATTCATGCCATCTGTGATATATTGTCCGCGTTTAGTTGGGTGCAGTTTAATACGGCGGACGTGAGCGGCAAGTGAGAAAATCTGAAAATCAAAAGTCTGATCTAGATTGTTTTCTCTCCTGTGTTTATGACTTAAGAATGGCTGAAGAAAAGGAAATGACACCTCACCTGGAAGAAACAATAAAGTTGTAGGTCCTATTGAGAACATGGGGCAGTGGTGCACTTCAGCCTCATGTGGTCAAAATGAGTATTACAACAACTGATTTGATTGGTGCAACAGGATTAGGGTTAAGTGTGAAGAGTTACCGTAGGTAGTCCTATGTGTCAGTGAGCACTCCCTATGTTTCACGGATTCTGTTCCTTGCAGTGAATGTTGACAGTTAGCGCGGTTAGCACGGCTAGCATTGAGCCGCCAACTCGTCGCCAACATGATCAGAGCCGTTGAGAGGAAATCCAAATGTTACCAATCTCTTGCACCTTAAAGATTATTTCCTTGCTTCTCTACTGACTGAAGTATTAAGAAATGTAGCAGTCGTCACCCCTCACTCTTCACCTCGGTCCCCCAGCTTCATGACATGCTTCAGGAATCCATCGCTCCTCTGCCATCCAGCCTGCAAACAGCTGTGGTCGAATGTCTTTATGGGTAACATTTAATTGTTCTCATGCAAAGCCTTCTCCCTGAGGAGAGAGCACTTTTCTATGATAACACTGCATGTGTCACTCCCTGCAACAAAGTCACATCAGTGTCCTCAACTGGCAGCTTCACTGCAGAATAATCACAGTTTGAATGCTGCTGGTGAGCCACCAGATTAATGATGAAGCTGAAGAAATGCCACTTAGAAACAGATGGTTCACAGGATTTTACATTCAATATCGTTTTGTACCTTTCTTTGTAAAAACAAACAAAGCAAAGAGTGTATCAAAATCAGGTTTATTTGATTGGACTCAGACATTTGTGAAAACAAAACAAAAATAATAAAATACAGACATCTTTTTGAAATAAATAATCAGCATAAATAATAGTTATGTCAAGCAAAAAATAGAGGTGGGCCTTCTTTAACAGACTTGCTGCTATAGTACTGTACATATGTCCATTATCTATGAAATTCTCTTCCTTACTCCCCCTTTCCTGCCTCCTCGCTCTTAATCATTCCCCTCCCACTGCTCCTCCTCCCACTGCCCCCCCTGTATTTCCCAATCCTCTCCTGTGCAGGAGTTCAGTGTAAGCTCTGCTCTCAGCATTCTTCAGTCTTCATGCGACCTCTGGGACTCTGGTCCGGATAACTTTCCACCTCTGTCACGCCTTCCCCTCTTGTGCTTTCACTCTGCCTTTCTTTTTCTGTCGATACACTCCATCTTACGACTCTCGTCTTTGTTTATCCTGAAAAGAGTGAGGAAGAAAAACTGTGATGAGGCCAGATGACTAATACAAAACATCTGGAGGTCTGTGCTCGAGTCAAAGCCAACATTTCGTAACAAAGCCCTCTGTATTTGCAAAAGGATTTCCATCTTATTCACTTTGTTTTTCGCAGAGTGAACATGGACGTTTTGGCTCTCCAAAATATGTTCTGATGCTTCATCTCGTGGCCAAATCAAGCATTCTTGTGCTGTGATTTTCTGGCACCGACTCATGAAAGCGGTGCAAAAATCAACTGCTTGAAAAGGCTCAAATTTGCATGCAGATATAAGCTCAGATGTTCTAAAGAGGAGCGTGAAAGCACCAGAAAGAAACATCCATTGCCAGCTACTTCACTCAAGATGTTTCGATTTAGAAAAATAATCTCGTTCCAAAGTTAATTAAATTGAAGTGACGTGTTTGCGTGACAGCTAACCAGTGACTGAGTGTGGATCCATTTCACGCTGTCTCTTACCTCTTCCAGCATCTCAAAAAAGCCTTGGCCATTTTCCCCTCAGTGTGTATACAGATTCCGTCAGTCGAGTTGTCTGGATTGGTCATGGTTACACTGACATTTTTTTTAATAGGATATCACATTTTGAATGACAATCAACACAAAATGTTGTGAATCTTCAGGTATCAAAATAAGTGTTTCAACTTACATCAACTCTGTTCTATCACATCCAGGACGACTCTCAAGGACTTTAAAATCTGACATGTTGCCTCTGATGAACTTGATTGGGTTGAGGCATGAGCAGCGTCCAATGAAGTCGTGAGCTGCAGGGAAAGTTGTTTTAAATGCAGTTAGGTGTGTAACCTCAGCTCAGAAACAATAAACTGTTGAAACACTAAGAGAATATCGTACCGTATGCTTTGCTAGTGAATCATCAGTTTTCAATCTTTTGCAGTGTTTTTATATCACACATCCGGTTATACTACTTTAACCATTATGAACGGTAATTTAACTCACCTTGATGGAGCTGAATACAAACTGCAGCCACAACAACCAGCAGGAGAATGCAGCATTTCTGTGGCGAGGCCATTATTCAGTGGAGAGACAAACAAGTCCACAGGTCCTTGAGAGGAGAGCAAGTTGAGGAGAGAAGAGTGAAGAGCTGCTGCAAGCCTCGTCTCCTTTTATAGGGAGCGCAGAGTGGGTTTTCCCAGAGTCCATGTTTCTTCCCGTCAGGCCAAACCTGAAACATGCAACGGAATTTCCATTATCACTCTGGAGACCCTCTGGAATGTGCTCAGCGCTACTTTCACAGACTAGGAAGGGAAAGGGGAAAGGATCATGAACAAAGTGACTCCTCTGCATACCCAGATGAGTAATGGGGTTTAGCACTCCACCTTTCTACACTAACATCCCCAATGTATTGTCATTGTTGTTATTTTTTATATTGTACATACTTGTTGCTACTCTGATATCTTTAATGTATTTTTATATTTATCTTGTTATTTGGATATTACATGTACGACAAGAGCTTACGTGTAACCGGAGTCAAATTACATGCATGTGATTCTGATTCTGATTCTGATCCTGATGACCAGGCAAAGAAAACTGTAAACTAATGCTATTGTCCGTCAGGGATGAATACAGTTGCACCATGCTGACTTTGAGAAATGTTCTCCTGACAGGAAGTGGAACTTAAAGTGTAATCAGACAAGACAAGGTGGGAGGTTTACTTTACTTTGGTTCAATAAAATATACTTTGCAGCTAAAAGCTCTTACTGTATCAAATGAGTTTACTCAGCGTATGTAGATGAGAAATCATATCTGCTGTTTACAATTTTAGCTTTATTAATGAACACTGGATATTAGTTTATGCACTGCAAAACTGACAAGTAGAATTCTAAACTTGTTCTCAACATTCTTCATGCATAGTCACAGTTACTGGCAACCAGAAGAACATGATGACGCAGCGGCAGCAGACCGACGAGCAGCACCTGCTTTATGAACCATACTGCAACACTTTCACTGTGGGATTGGCTTCAAACACATCGTGAATCAGCTCCTGTTTCCGGTATTTACTGGCATGTTCGTATTCATGCTGTGGCTAGTGTCATCAACAAGTCCCCTTCCCATAGCACACGCGGTAGATTCCTCTTCTAACAGATGAGGGATCGCTCTCTCAGGAGTGGCTACTGCAGCATTCAAGTTAAGAAGGTGCAACATTCAAAAAGTACAACTCTGGAAATGGAAACAAATCAAAGCGTCCACACACTTATTGTAATTGCAAACGCACAAGATTGATCAGTTATCACACCTAAAGTGAAAAAGACATACGCTTGTTTTGTGGTGCAACATAGTTAAAGGGATTGTTTAAGAAATTATTTGGTGTGTATATATATATATATATATATATATATATATATATATATATATATATATATATATATACACACAGTATATACAGACAGACAGACTTTTTTATATATATATATATATATACCATATATATATACCGTATATATATACCGTATATATATATATATATATATATATATATATATATATATATATATATATATATATATATGTGTATATATATATATATATATATATATATATAAAGTCTTCTGATATCTAGAGGTTACCTGAATCCAGATATATAGCCCCTTGCCCCAGAGGCTAATCGCCAGGTTCAACAACATTAAAATGTAAATCTAGTTTTTAGTCTAGCAGAAAATAAAACCTTTGCCAGAGACTGCTTGCCTGATTAGAAGGATTATTATAACTGTTTAAGTGGCTTTGTATTTCACAGGGGATAATGACCACACGTGAACAAACCATTTTGTAGCAAGGCCTGGGACCGGGAGCAACATGAGCCTCTTTCTGGGGTCAGGTTAACGCAAAGAGATGGGTCAACAAATTGCTTGTCTGGCAAGTCATCTGAGGAGAACAAATGCCTCGTATGTTTATCACAATATGAAACAAAATTGCATAAGAGTAAGGAGACTTTTGGAGAAACTCTCTCACAAAAGGTCTCTCGCTATCACATCCTCTGCAGTACCAACTGAGCCTGTAGTCCAAAAGAATGAAAGAAAAAATAATGACATATTACCTCCTCTAAGGTGTTTCTTTCTGCCTTCATTATTTGACTCCCTCATCACGATTGTTGATGCAGTTCTAGTCGATGATTGAATACACTGAAAGTCATACTTTATTTTACTTTTTTATTACCAACTTTAATTCAAAGCCAGCATGATTGCACAGCACATTACACGTATCAGATCATCATAGTTGAATGTTTATTTCTGTAGAAAACCAACACGCCCAGTGGCAAGAAACTTGTGAAACTTTACCTTTATTCAAACATATTTGACCTCTCATATTTGCTATCTCTGTAAAATGAAATTACTTGGATAGGTGACCTCCTCCATCACAGAGGAGGTGTGCTTAATGTATCTATTCAGTGAACACAAGTATGTCTGAACTGCACGCTTCCTGTTTGACCATGAAAAAACACTTTCCAAAACAAGCTATTAAAAGAGAAGAAATGTCATAAAAACTCTTGCTAAATACTGTCAAGGGGTCCACACACTAATTTGCTACACACTCAGCCAGGCAGATGTCTCATATAAACACACATCACAGCATTCCTGAACACAAACCAGCCCACAGAAACAACAATGTGCAGCGACTACATAGACTCAGTGTTAGACTCAGAATGTAGTTCATCGTTTTTAGTTTAAAGGGTTGAACCAGCGTACACATGTGTAGGATTTAGTGGTGCTGAGCAGGGAACCAACTCCGCTCACTCCTCTCTTCGCGAGCGCACAGAGAACCATACGGTTACCTTCAGGTAGAAACATGGCGGTGCAACATGGCTAAAAAACCACAATCATTTTTGTATGAAAGATCATTTTTCACTAATGAAAACATACTTATGAATATGATATTACTTTTCTGCGAATAGATCCCACTTAAATTTAAGCGAGCTGAAAGTCACCTGATAAGGTCCCTGAGTGTGTGACCCCGGGAAATGTCTTTAAAAATATATCTTTCTGATATTTGGTATCTGCTGAAAATTCTGCTAGCAGTTAGTAAAAAGGCTATTACGAAGAGATGGCACACGATTGAACCACCATCACAAGACGGATGGTTGAAAATCGTGACTGATTTGGAAGTGTTAACTCACAGAATAAGAGCTCAAGAGGAGCAATGAGAAGTGGGCGAAATGGACAGTGTTTACACGTCAACGATAGCACAAGAAAAGAATGCTTGAATGGTTATCATGATTTATCAGGTTTTTGAGAGGACAGAGCAAACCAGACCCCCTTCTTTATTTTTTGTTGTTTTTTTTGTTTGTTTTTCTTACTTGTTTTTCATTTCTGTATATATGTCTTCTATCTGTGGTGAAAAGATAAAAATAAAGTGTAAAAAATATATATATACTGTAGTGTCACGGGCTGTCGCTAGGACAGGCTAGCCTGGGGCGGTGCAAAAAGAGAGCTGGACACAGGCACGTCCGAGGGTATTTAACAAAAAGTAAAGGTTTATTTCCCATCCCACCAACAAGGTAACGTCCAAACAACAAAGTATCAAAAAAGGGTCCAGTTAGAAAACATAAAACATCCCGGAGGAGAAAGTGGTTAATTAACCAAACAAAACTCAACACTGGTGAATCCAGGCTACGAAGTCCTCTTCTTTGTCGTCCTCTTCCAGGTGCTTGTGGGTTCACCTTCCGCTTGTGTTTCCTCTCCTTCCCAGGTGCTCTCTCTTAAGTCTTCCAGCCCTGCCTCAATCAGGTGCCTTAAGCAGCTGCAGCTGGGTGAGCGGTGAGGCAGGCTGGGAGATGTAGTTCTTGCACTGGCGGCCATTTTGTAGCGCCCCTCCACTACCTGTCCCCTTGTGATGCCACAATACTTACGGCTCTTCCAAACTCATTTCTAACCATTATTTTAGTTAAACAGACATCAGTACACATGGACAGGGTTATCAGAGTTCAGAAACTCATTCATTCAACACCATTAACAAGCATATTCTGGGTGATGTATTATTTGGGGTATTAATCTGTTGTGAGACTTGTCCCCAATTAGAAATCAGCCCGTTCACACTGCCAACTCTTCGTAGGCTGCCGCTTGGTCAGTGGCATTCTAATACCAGCACACAAAAGCACCCTTTAGTGTCTGAATGAGACGCACCAGACTTTCAACTCACCCCTATGTAAACCCATCTGTGTCAGCATTTGACAATCGGAGCAACTGATGCAGAATAAAGAGTGAGAAGCTCCACTTAGTGTTGATGAGTTGGGTCAAGCAAACACAGACGGTCAACCTGGAGACGGCTGTTTGTTTCCTGTGTGAAATGTCAAGGGGACTTCTTTTACTGTACTTGTGTTACCTCCCTTACACAAGCATTTTGACTGTTACCCAACCCATGGTTCCTAAGTAGTTCTGTTGTGTGAATAAACCTAAAAACATAACTAACCTACGTCGAAAGTTTATTTTGAAAAGAACTATGTGTACAAGTCGAGCATCATAGTTGGTATGTGATGAGTTGTGAGTGAGAATGTTTCAAAAACACAGCAGCCTCTCCTTCAAAGCTATGTAAACGGTCAGTTCACCCATATCTCAATAACTTCTCGTGGTATCAACCCATCCAGGTAGTTTTTCTTTTTTTGGGCCGGGGGGAGGTGGTCTCAGGGTTTTGCAGGTTAGTAGATGAATGGAATTCTATTTGTAGTGCTCAAAGTATCAAAAAGACAATCATCATGCATCCTCAACTTTCAGAATCAGTGGCTAACACACTTTTGGCTGCTGGATCAGAAGAACTCAGAGGACTCTTTCACACTGCAGTCTAGAGACGATATGCTCAGTTCACCCTGAACAGTACCTCTTAATAATAATGAGATGATGCAACGTAAACGTACTGTGACTGTTTTGCTGATTGCCAGGAAACATGAAGTCAAACAGCAGTTCATGTCTGGACTGGAGCCTAGCAGATTGCTGATATTCGACTAATAATGCTTTCTAACTGAATCTTTATTCTCTGCATGTTTTCAACTGCTGTATTTCAGATGGATGAGTTGTAGTTTGTGAGATATTACTTTGGGATATTACAACCAAACTTTAAAAAACTACAGCACATCTGTTTCACATCACTCCTCTGGCATGCTGCAGTTTGTCTTATTGCAGAGCGCCCCTCGCAGAAACTCATTCCTTTTCTAATGTAATGACTTTTTGGGAATAGATGATTTCTGCACCTCAACATCACTGTGGATTCAATTAAAAGCAAATCCAATGTTGTCAACAGACAAGCAGCCCACTCACAGTTATCTTTGAAGCAGCACTTTATGTTGTGGAAACGATAATAAGGTAACACAAGCCTTTTCTTATCTGCACACCATTCCCTTACTACATGCATCATGATATTCCCCTGGAATATCATGATGCATGTTTTTGCACAATGATCATCTTTCTGAGGAACACATGTGCTTTCACATCCTGTGTGGCAGACGTATGCAGAGTTGCACAATGTGTACGAGCAATTTCGGGTCAGCCAGAATGAGACTTGCAGGTTTGTTCTGTGGAAACGTCTCCAGGGGGGCCGCTCTGCTCCCTCTCTCCCCCGCCACATGCTTGTATGTTTAAAATACATTAAACTCAGGCGATTCCTGCCAAAACCCAGCTGGAGACAATTTTCACATGGTCACAAGACTTCTGGGAAACAGAAACTAAAGTAGATGGTTTAACACAAAGCACAGCCTCGAAAGATAATGAAGGACACTGTTAAGACTCTGCTGGGATGTTTACGCGTCAAGAAGAAAGTCATTGCTGAAGCATGAGTCATTTCATGATTTGATTTACAGTCTTCAAAGGTCGTGCAGTACTTTTGTGCAGTACACATCAACTACCGCCCATTGGTTCCACTCTTGCGTCAGTTTTGGACATATCAGGGACATATCAGGGACATATCGTGGACATATCGTGGACATATTGGGGACATATCAGGGACTTAAAGTCAGTTTCCACTTGTCACAATTAATCTAATCTGTTCGTTTAGGTTTAGTTAAACAAGTAAACTTAAACATGTCCCTGTTTAACATTATGGTTTGAGTTAAAAATCAACAAAGCCAACGTTTACTTTGCTTTGTCTCCTGGGTGAAAGTCCTCTGTTTGTTTGACCCATCAATAGACTTTCTCTCTCGTTATACTACATTAGTTTCGCTGAGTGTATAATAGTGACGCTGATGTGTTTACATACGAGTTAGTTGAAAGCCCGTTTCGTCTTGGACACCAAAGTGTGCCTCTGCGTGGCATCAGATGCACCAAAGTGGTGATATTTGGCGAGTTGGTACTGTACATGCGTACAGGGCAGGGATAGTGAAGGAGCTTTATTGCTTCATTCATCTCATCTGCACGGCAAAGCCCCAAAAATATTCCTATGGAAAACTGTAGGGTTGAATTAAACCAAATAAACAATTTATTTTTAAATAAAATGTGTTTTTAATTTAATAATGACACACACAGTCAATGTAGACATACAGAGTAATTACATATAACAATGTGTATAGTATATTTCAGCTAAAATTTGAATTGAGTTATTTTAAATCTGCCAGCAGAATCTGTAAGCAAACATATATTTGAGCTCCATCTACATCAGGACCCCAATCCCAAAGAGAATTCGCATTTTCAGTTTTTTTTAGGGGAGCCCCTAGTTTTATTAGTTTTTATTTCGGTGTTGTACGTCTTCCATACTTGACCCATCATGAGTAAAATAGCAAAAAGCAGAGGGTGTATCTTTAAATATTGAAATCAGGACCCAAAACCCAAAGAGAGTTCATGATTTCAGTTTGTTTGAGGCCCCCTGGTGGCTGAGGGGCCCTACGCAACCACTTAGTTTGTTCATGCCTCGGGCTGCTCATTTGTTTGTTCTGCCCTTGATATTCTCTCCCTTTTCATCTTTTGTTTCATGTGTTGCACTCATTTAGCACTTCAAAGGGAATGCATATCACGTTTGGAAAGTGGCTGCTCAGTTACTTCTTACACATAAATTAATCATGCAACGTGGAGCTGATGTCAAAGCGCGCTGCAGGGGGAACGGAGTAAATCCAGTGGTGAAGGTAATCTGTTCACCGCGTTAATCTCCCTGAGGCTCACACCAGGCCTGCAAATAAGGATTGTGCAACCAACCTGTCCAGCAGGTTCTGGTTAAAACGCAGCGATGAGTCCCAGTTTGATTGGTCAGTTAAAGTAACTGATATGTCTGATAGTTCTACTGGGATCCAGGGTGTGTGGGTCCTCGAGGAATTGAAAAGTACAGATGGTGCCACAGGTGTTACCCCGGGGTATGTGCGCACCATCCAGCGGCGGTGACCTCTGAGGGGCCCGTGGAGAGGGTAGGCAGCCGGCTGGGAGAGCTCTTTGATAGAGTCCAAATACTCCTCCATGGTGTGTGAGGAACAATCCGGGTCTCCATCCTCTGCGTCGCTCTCCTGCATCTCGTCGATGGTAGGAAGTCGGTCCACTGAAGAGAGGAGGCATCTGGGCTTCATCCTGCAACAACAACATGTCCTTTAGTGTTGCTGCTGCGATGTGAACATGTGGGATGTCCTGCGCTCCTGTGAGCCATTTCCTCATTGAGACTATAGCAGTAATGGCAGTCAGCTGGGTTTAGTCAATCACTACATGCTTCAAACGGCCCGCAAATTGTACACCTATCAAGTTGTAAAAGTGAACCGCAACATTGTGAACTGAAACAAAACAACTCGGTAATATTAAGAAAAAGATTGTGGTTTTGGATTGAAAGCTGATATAGCTGTGATCAATGGCCCCGTCATCAGAAACAGACGGCCCAATCCCAATGTCCCCCCTAAGGCCTCAAACCCTGAGCCCTCGGGGACATACTGACGTCACCTGGTAAATGGTTGAGTGTGAGTGTGAGAGGCTGTAACCCTAAATACAAATGGGACAGCACTGTTGCATCATATCACGTTACCATGAACCGTGCACAATTGGGGTATTTATTTTATACTTTATATTTATATATATATATTAGTTTCTCCTTGCATTCCTCTGATTTAATGTCCCATCTTTAATCGCTGATGTTGTTGTGTACATGTAATTCGCCAGGCTGAACACACGTGCCCTCTTCTTTGCTTAGCTTGTTTTTATGTTGCATGCTTTCAATTGTGGGTAATTCTCTTGGGGAAAGTCTGCATCTAATGCTGACTTATGAAAAGGGTTCATAAAGAGCTCGAAATGTCTGCCAGAGAGCCCTCAAACACTCGATGGTTCGACAGTGGGACAAAACTAAACTCTCACAGAGTCAAGGTCCGTGAGTCTGTGAGGGTGGAAATTGGAATTGGGCCTTCATCTCATTTCTCTTCAAACTAATTTCCTTGTTTCCTCTCTCCTTGCATGGTTTCCTTGCGTCTCTCCTTGCATCCCTGGTGGGAAAATACGCAAGTGAGGGAAACAGGGATGCAATTAAGAGACTTGGGGCATACCCTCTATGTACTACGTCACATGACTTCCTCCTTTGCTCCGGTGATAATGACTACAACTACTAGAGGTCGGCATCATCTTCTTCTGGTATTCGTACCGTTGATCAACACCTGCTAGTTAGGTGTAGCAGGGGTCTAAAAGGGCACTAGGACAGCATAATCTGTCATGTAAAGTTCTTCCCAAATAGTGATAATAGTTGTAATATTATATCCTGGACTCCAACACAGCATATTTTTTATAGCTGCACCATTCATTCACCACCACCCTTACAACTAAATAAAGTTTCCTTTTCATAGTTGGCTTTGTCATTATTTTTCCTGCAAGCTTGATCTATTTAGAGTAGTTCTTTTCTGGAAATCCATTTTGAAAATCAACATGAACTTCCTTAAAACCGTTTATCTATTTTCCTTATGATTTGTACCAAATTGCATAGTACTTTCCAGAAACCTTTCTGAACAGAATAATAATACAGGCCTGCAATAAAAAGCATTGTCATTATATTTCACCAAGATGAGGATCTGTATGTTTTTTAGAGCCTTCTTCATACTCTAAGGAACAACCTTTTGGATTTTAAATAACAGGATTAGCCTAACAATATGTACATTTTGAATTGTACAATGTAAACCCCCCTTCAGGTTGCTAAAACTCCCAAACCACCCATAAAATGTCCTCATAGCTGATTAGGATTATTGAATGAGAATTTCCATCCAAACGGACTTACCTCGAAACCTTGTGACAGCAATGCCTTCGCCCTCTCTTTTGCCAGTGCTCCCTCTCGTTCTGCCAGAGCTCCCTTGCTCTCCTCTCTATATCCTCCCAGGATGCCAGCAGTCGGGTGTTGAATGTGCTTCTGCTAAGGCTCTCCTCATGTACAGAACATGTTGCTGCGACGTGGAGGTGTGACTCTGTAAGTGTTGGATAAGCATGGCCCGGGGAGCTTTTATAATGCATTACCCAGACGAGGCCACCAGAGCCAATTATAGAGTGTTGTGTTCGGCCTTCCTCAGGAGAGTTCCCTCTGCCATGAGGTCCGTCAACAAAAATTGAGCCGAATCGATGGTTCCAGTTACAATAAAATTATTTATGTAACTAGTACAGCAAACACAATTACAAATTGAATCACACTAAGAACTACACAAATTAAATCCTGTGGAACAGAGATCCAGTGCCCGCCCTCGGATCTGCTGATTTTCAGAACGTCTCAGACTTGTAAGCTTAAAGTCAGGCCCCCTTCATATGGCCAGCATCTCTGTGATTAGACAAGACCTCGTTCTGTTGTTCATTATCACACTTGTGGTCTTAGTTTACGATCAACAACATTCCCTAGCCATCAAGTCCAGCAAACCCCCTCCCCTCTTCCTCCAACATCTACACTCTTCGTGCCTAAAACATTTCCCAGGCAAAAGTCTTTGTTCCTTTCACAGTCGTTGTCTGAGTTTTTCCCCAATCGCCTTCAGTGTTCATTTAATATCATTGCATAATACCTTCAGTGTATTTTATTTGGCTCTTTGACATGTAAACACATTGTAATACACAATAGCTATCACCAGGAGCGCCAATAAGCATAGTTTTCTCACAAATACCCCTTTACTCACTATTTATAGTGAATATACAACATTCCTGTAAGACACTCTGTGATTACAGTAAACTTTGCTGGGGTGTGTCAACTGCCGAAACAGTTATTCACTTACTGGCCCGATCATGTCCCCCCTTGCTAAACAGATGCATCAATCAAAAGCATATTTTCTTCTTCATCTTCAACCTATAATTGATTTCCCTGAATGTTTGTATTGTCAATCAATCTCTGCAGGAGTCCACGGATGCAGGATGTATTCAGTATTCACCCAGTATCATGACTGTAGTGTCAACACAAATTGTGGTTATTATGGACAGAAATGCATTTTTTCCATTTTACAAACATACTGTCAACCAGCTCGTGAGAGGATCATCAATCCCAGCAATTTCTGCAAGTTCGGGACTTAATGCAGTCAAACCGGCCAGCGCTTTGGTCACTGAACCGTCGGGCTGGGTGGTTTGGGATGAAAGTACAACAGGCAGATCCAAACATTTTGCAGCCTTTCTCAGCTAAAAGCAGGGCCATGGCAGGAGGCAGGGCCACGGAGGCAGGAGGCCGGCCCACCAGGCAGGAGGTATCGCAAAAGAGGCCAGACCAATGAGGTCGGCCTTTGAGGCAGGAGACACAGAGAAGGAGGCAGGGCCATTGGGAAGGAGGCCAGGTCCAGGCCAGAGGCTGGATACAGGAAGCAGGGGCAAAGACCAAGGACCAGCTTCAGACACAGCCAGGTCCAATGGACCCTATGAGGAGTGAAGTCAAGACTCCGGGGAGGAAGTTGAGTTAGTAATGTGCAATAAAGAGATGTAAATTCATCCATAAGGAGAGAGAGAAGAGTTTATTTTCGCCCACCAAAACAGTACTGATTCAAAACCTGCTTCAATTTAATCTCAAGCCCCATACCTGTCTGGCACTCCCCTGTGAACTCCAAGGCTTGCATTGCAATGCCGTCCATGGGCAAAGCATAGAGGTCATTCCCAGCTGTATGAGTGGCTCGTGCCACTGTTTTGGAACTTTTGACAGCAGCGTCTTACCTCAGCAGAACCACCATCTGTCAGCTCTGGGTGTAGTCTGGTGTTCAAACCACGATTCATCAGTCATCTGTGACTCCACTCATGACTCCACTTCAGAGTTCCACAGGAGTTCCCTCAGCACAGTACCTAATAAAACAAGTATCATTTCTGTATGGGGTGAGAAACAACTGTATTTGTATAGATCTGTTGTAGTCTTCCGACCACTGAAAGCTCTTTAACACTATATGACATCAATCACAACCATTCACACCCATTCATACACTGATGGGAGGAGCTAAGGTTCCACCTGCACATCAGCAGTAACTAACATTCACACACCGAGGAACAGCTACGGGAGACATTTGGGGGTTTAGTGTCTTGCCAAAGGACACATCAACATGGGCTGATGATCTGTACACAAAACATTACCGGAGCCAAACGTTGTGTTTTATTGTGCCATTTATTCATTCACCTGCTGATTATAGGTGTAATTATTTTTCAGATAACATGAACTGTAGTTTTGTTTTTACTGTTTTTTATCAGTGATTACAAATGGCAGGGAGACTGTTCGCCCTTTGCTGATCTCACCACAATGGTGTTTGATTTTTGCTTTATTAATTTGTTTGCTATCTTCAGATGCTAGAATGACAGTGTGTGTGTGTGTGTGTGTGCGTGCGTGCGTGCGTGCGTGTGTATGCGTGTGTGCGCGCGTGTGTGTGTGTGTGTGTGTGTGTGTGTGTGTGTGTGAGCGTGTGTGTGTGTGTGTGTGTGTGTGTAGGCCACACCACATCTCTTCTCTTGAATTCTCCCCCAACCTCTCCCTCCATGCCCCTACCCCGGCCTCAGAAGCCTCCACAATAGTAAAGAAAGTCAGGCTGTAATGGTGGATGCGGGCTAGGATGTACTGGACTGTACAACAGGAGGAAATCAGAGTGGTCAGGGTGTGACGAGGGGACCACTGAGTGATCGATGGAGAAATATCTTTATATCTCACATCCAGACAGGTGGGGTTTGGTTCAATATTTCAATGTATGAATTTCATCAGAAGACAAATGTCTGCCTCTTCTCACTGAACTGTAGGGACTGTGTTTTTTAATATCATAAAACAAAACGTGGGGATTTTCCTCATTACATCTATTACGAGGGATGTTTTTTTTTTTTTTATGGCGATTAATTCACACATGAATTACAGTGATGTAATTATACGTCAATTATTCAGTTTTCTTTTTATGTGCTTCAACTGTAAATTTGCATTGCTGCCCGTATGAATAGTTTTAATGCGAAGCGTTTTCATTTTGTTTATTTGTTACACCTCCCATATGTATTATACTGTGCTGTGTGAAACTTAATTTGAATAATTTAAGGAAGTATTTTTGTAATTCAGGTAAATGCATACAGAAAAGGTCTTACCGTCTCTGTAGCGCTTTGTAGATATTGTCAGACTCTGTTTTTGACAACATCTATTTTTTTATTTTTGGGGTTACTTTGTGTAGGCAGTTGTTGCCGAAGATGGAATAGCAATTTTTCCTTCAGATGCTTCAGATATACCACCGTTGAATTATCACCATCTGAAATTGGTGTTGGATTTAAAATGATTAAATCTAAATACATTTCATTCCTCACAGATAGGGGAGAAATTAAAGAAGAAAAAGAATGAACAATGTAAGGTACCACCTGCCCATTAGGACTAACTAACATTCACACACTGATGGGAGGAGCTATGCAAGGAGCCACCTGTCCATCAGGACTAACTAACATTCACACACTGATGGGAGGAGCTATGCAAGGAGCCACCTGTCCATCAGGACTAACTAACATTCACACACTGATGACACAGCCTTCAGGAGCCCTTTGGGGTTAAGTGACTTGACCAAGGACACATCGACATAGGCTAGAGGAGCCGCTTGCTTTTTACGTCCATGTGTCGCCCATCTGTATTTCACCACCAGCCCTCTGAGAATGAACTCATATATTTAGATAAGTGATCTACTAAAATATCAAGACTACTGTGCAGCCTGCCAACATGGTCACAGTCGTATATTCTTCACAGACATTGCGATGAGAACAACAGCTGTTGCAGTTAATACATGTATGTCACCCATGTCACTGTCTAGTAACACACAGGTAAGTGAATACCGTGAGCACAGACTTCATTTACACACACACACACACACACATACTCACACACACACAGGTAAGTGAATACTGTGAACACGGACTTAATTTAAACACACACACACACACACACATTCACACAGGTAAGTTATTACTGTGAGCATGGACTTCATTTACACACACACACACACACAGGTAAGTAAATACTGTGAGCACGGATTTCATTTACACACACACACACACACACTCACAGGTAAGTGAATACTGTGAGCACAGACTTCATTTACACACACACACACACACCTGTAACCACTCACCGAATGAACGTGTGAACTCCCAAGACAAAAAAAGACATAAATAATATCTGACTTTGAAATACAATACAAAATAGACAAAAGGAGAAAGGAAGATCAAAAACCTATAAGAATTTAAAAAAAAGAAACTATCTTAACTAATCTTACAAATCCCAAAGGTTTCCCTTTAAAGTAATAATGATTTACACTAATACAATGAATATTATTAATCCTTTTTTTAAGGAGCCTTGTATGTCCTCTCCGGCTAAATGAGTTCTGCATTGTCTTCTTTTTCATAATTATACCATTATTTGATCAATCTAAACATTCTGTCCGGAAGACGAATAATATTTAAAAACAATAAATGGAAGTCCTTCTACATAGGAATACCACCCAAGTTATTGTCCAAACGTCTTTCACAACTCCTCGATGGTTTCAACATTTCATCCGTGTCTCACTTTGCTGCTACAGTTCCAGGAAAACATGTAACTGATCACTGGATGTTTCAACACTGCATTGTAAAATTAAGTGTGAGCATTTTCCCCCCATTAACTAGACAACACCCTCATTGTGCAGGATTGGGTATTATATGGCTGGATTGTAATTAATGATGCATTAATCTGTACATCACATTTTTATTTCTATATATACAGCCGGGTAGTTTACCTTAAAATATAATAACGTACAAATAGATGTGTATTTTCCATTAATAATCTTAGTTTGTAACTAGTAACTAAAGTTATCAAATATAGGAGCATTATAAAGAAGTAGAATACAAGTACAATAGAAGTACAATAACCTAAAAATAATCAAATGTGCTTAGTTATATTCCACCACAGGATACGAACACACCTGAAGGTTCATTATATTACGACATTATTCCAGTTTCTCTACTACATAATTCCGACTTCATTCAAATGTAGTGTTACAATATATTCCAGTCATTCATGCAATAATGACAATGGGTCAGAGCACAGACACAGTTAAGTTTTTAATGAAAATAAATGGCTGACGTTTGCATTAACCCTGTTCTTAATGTCTGCAACAACACATCCGCTGAGAGCTGACCTCAGGGACACAGCGGACTATTATAATGGTGTACACTGAGCCAGCATGCTAATGCACTATTTGAGGCACAGCTCTTTGTCAACACAGACTGTGATAAATCCTGAGATTAAGGTCAGCGCTGATAATAGATGCTGCTGTGATTAAGAATAGACTGCAGGGCACTAAGGAGGACTGAGAGGGTCTAATTGCTCCATGTCACCTGATCTAATCATCACCCACCTTAAGACCTGGTTAATCTGATTAAAGTGTTCGACTTAGTTAGTTAGGTGAGTGGGTAAAATGGTTTCAAATGTAATTAAATTTACCACAAAAACTGATGAATCAGTTGCCAAAATTAGCCGCATTACATCATTGTTGATAGCAACAGTAGGCTTGCTAGTTGATTTTAAAAGCAGCTTTTGGTGTCTAGTCTTAAAAAGTTGGATGGGAGCCAGAGCCTTCAGGTATCAAGCTCCTCTTCTATGGAACCAACTTTCAGTCTGGGAGGCAGACACAGTCACCACATTTAAGAATAGACTTAAGACGTTCCTCTTTAATAGTGCTTATAGTTAGGGCTGAATCAGGTTTGTCCTGGTCGAGCCCCTTGATATGCTGCGATAGGATTAATGGCTGCTGGGGGATGTTTTAGGATACACTGAGCACCTATCTCCTCTTCTCTCTCTACTTATGGATGAATTAATGTCTCCTCATTGCACATTACTAACTCTACTTCTTTCCCGGAGTCTTTGTGCTTTCTCGTCTCTCAGGTTTCCATGGGTGGCTGTGTCTGGAGCCTTTTGACTCTGATTCAAACTATTAAGCTTACATTAGTAAGACTGTAGAAACCAAGGCAGCATTCTTCCACCTGACCATCAGGACCGCACACACAGTAGACACACCAACGGGAGCAATTTGGGGCCAAGTATCTTGCCCAAGATCTCATCAACTCTACTGTACATAATGCAAGCTCTGTTGACACTTTAACAAATTACTGATGACCTACCAATTCCCACTGGCGTTTAGTCAATGCAAAATTTCTCTACTACTATTTTGACTGCTTTTATTTCTCTGCCTTTTTTATCGAATCTTTCATTCCAATTTAATGAACTTCTTTCTTCTTTGTATTTTATTTCCACTGTTTTTTAATGCCATACTGCAAATCACTATAATCTGCATTTTTGATAAAGTTATTATCATCAGTAATGGTAACTTTGAGAGCAAAGATGATGACACAATATTAAAGAAATTGTTGAAGTGATTAGTCACCTTTGTAGCTATGCCATGTCGTGGCAGTCTTGCCTACACAATGGCTTCATTGGTTCTGGTGACGTCTGCTGATCAGGTCGTGAACCAATTTTCCTTTTCTGCTCTTCTTTTGCTGCACTGTCTCTCAGCTTGAGCACTTTCATCAGCTGTAACTTCTGGTCTTCTGTGGGCCCCTCCAGGGTTGTTACGTTTAAGTAAACCCTCGGCATGCCATTGCTGAACATATTTCCTCAGCTTCTTATTGAGTCTTTTGGCTTGAACTATCAGGTTCATAGCAGCATAGAGGATGTCTTCAATCCAAGCGACCGGAGTCTTGATTGAAGTTGGCTCGACATTTTCCGAGAATCAGGTACTGACTGGCTTTATATAAGGAAATGTAAATGTAGAAGGAAAAATCAAAAATGTCAGATTAAAATGTATCAAAAAAATCAAAAAATATTTTTTTGAATAAATTAAAAAATACAATATTGTTCACACTATGTGTCTAACGTGCAAGTGTGATGTTTGGGAAAAATATTCAAGTTAGGAAGGGAATAAAGTTGTACACTGCAATAGGACAATGTATAGATTAGACAAAAATGGGAAAAATGTGTTACTTTATGCAAATGGTTCAACGATTACGTACAATCCACACAGCCAAGCACAAAGCAAATGATACAGCCTTCAGCTGTCAAAAATGGAAAAAAAGGGTTACTTTATGCTAATGAATCGTCAATAATGAAAAACAAATGGCATGAGAACCAAAACCGCCAATTATAAGAAAAGTAAACGATAAAACAATTACTTTTAATCAAAACCGGTAATAATGAGAAATCAAACGATATGTCTTAATCAAAATCCGACAATCATGAGAAAAGCAAACGATAAATCAATTACTGTTATTCAAAAAACTGGCAATAAGGAGAAAATCAATTGCTGTAATAAACTGGCAATACTTAAATCAAAAAGAATAATGCATCAGTGGTTTATCACTGTTCTCTTTCACTATTCAACGTTTGCCACACGATGGTGCCAAAAAAGGTTAGGGGGTTCAACCACTAGGTGTCAAACCGGATGTTGAATGGCTCTCGACTGGCAAAGACTTGTATTCTAAACACGTGTGACCCACAACACGTGGCTTTATTTTATAACCCTTTGTCTGTGTCCTCTGTCTGATCTGACTCCTTTTTCCTCTCTTTTCTCAAAAAGTTTTAACTACTTATTCAACAGGGGCACAAATTGTGGGATTCTATTCTACCCTTATCCTGTCTTCCCTATGCTTATCTCTTCTAATTATGGAATATATATATATATATATATATATATATATATATATATATATATATATATATATATATATATATATACAGTATTTACAAACAATAGCACGCTGTACTGCATAAAGACTGTTACCAAGCGGTCCCAAGGTAGGTGGGGCTCTGTTCAACACGTCTACAGACCTGCTTGCGTAACAACTGGTTTATCACGGTAACTTTATTTATCTTTAGGTTTCTAACAACAGTCCATATCAATTCTTGCGCTGGAATATCTTCACCGGGGTTCTCTGCCTCCACGATGCTAATCAGTCACGTCGCGGAATGATTTATTTATCGTGGACTATTGCGTCGTAATTATCTAGCAAAGATCCACTCCTACCCTTGCGCCAATCTCTGCCGGGTGAATTTAACCCTCCACGATGCTAGTCAGTCGCGTCACGGAGTGATTTATCTATCGTGGAATCCTGCGTCGTATTAAATCGTTTCAATGTGCGTCCCAAAAAGAGTCTAAGCAGCAATGTTTTTAGAGAACTATAGGTTGTTGCGAACAGCTCCTACGAAACTCTCATTAACTCCTTACTGACAGTGGTTTAAATGAACTCCGGCAGGCCGCTCTCGTGGACTTGTAACTCTTCTGGAACAATGCGGCACTATCTTTGCGTAACCAGTCTCATTCAATATACTCGTGCGACTCACAACAAATATACAATCACATTCAACAATACAACACAAAACAAAACAAATATAAAAACACTAAATGAGCATCATCTTCACCACAGACCTAGCTTAGTCCTTATTCTACGTCGTGTTTTCACGCTAAGTGTTTTAGCCTGGTCCAACCAACTCCGCACCAATCCACACGCTAAAATGTCTATTTTAAGCTATGCAGGATTCGATAAAACAGGTTCCAAGCTTACCGATAATGAGTTGGCCTCTCGTGTGGAAAAGTGTGGATTTAGCGGGCCCAGTTCCTCAGCCACGAGGCCACAAAAGTTCACGTCGGCGGTCACCAAGTTGTAAGATTTGTTCAAAGCTCCGAGTCCCGTGGCCGCAGGAAATTCAGGATTCAATGAGTTAAAGTTTAACAATATTTAATGGCAAAGAAAATACTCATATAGCGTTCACGATCGTGGGGCCAGAAAGGAGAAACTCTCCACAGACGGACTGCAGCTCCCAAGGAGCAACAGACCGGGGCTGTCTCGAGTCTCCAGACCAGTAGAACCATGTCTCCCAGAACAAATGCTCGGTCGTTAGTATGGTCATGCAAATGAATTCACACCTAAAGGTTAGTTATATTGGTCAGTTCAAAGGATGCCGCCATTCTGTTCGCTAAGCTAATTGATAAGCTGGCGAGGTCAAAGCTCACACTTCCGGTCAAACCTATTATCCTGCCTTCAGAATAAAAGCAACATCTCAGGTTTTAATCGGCATCCATTTTAACCATAAACAATAAAACATTAATTCTCATGCATCATACAGTTAATCATTACATGTGTCATTAACAAACAGAATAATAAAACAGTGATCCTCTCTTATGTTTCATAATACATTCCTCCAGAATATTCCTCATAATATCCCAAATTAATTATCATAACTTTCTTTATGTATTAATTTAAAACATAACCTTCTCTTATTTACATGTGCAAGTATATATAAAATCCACTACAACTCAACAGTATATATGTCTTAATATTACTAGATCTCAGTATGTATATTTTGGTATATATGTGGGTGTATATATGTCTTATTATTACTGGTTCTCAGTGTGTATATTTGGGTATATATGTGCGTGTATATGTCTTATTATTCCTGAATCTCAATGTGTATATTTGTGTGTGTATATTTCTTAGTATTACTGGATCTCAGTGTGTATATTTGTGTATATATGTGTGTATATATGTCTTAGTATTACTGGATCTCTGTGTATATGTGTGTATATATATGTGTATATATGTCTTATTATTACTGGTTCTCAGTGCTGCATTGGACACGGTCAATCATGACTGGGTAGGACTCTCTAACGCAGCATTTAAATACTACCCCGATACTGAACTAATGGAAACTTTGAAATTAAATTTGGAGTCAGTATGATTCATGACGGAATGGATCAAAAAAAGATTGCTCACGATTTTTACGAATGATGGTTATTGAAAAAAGGTGCAACTCCCTCAGTTTGTAATAACCACTGCAATATGTAATCATTTATTATAAAATGTATTACCTATTGTGTTCAAGTAGTTCATGACAAAGTGTGGCAGATTAATAAAAAATGCTGGTGTACATAATGAAGTGAAAATGTGTTACAATGTGTATAATTATTATATAATGTGGTTTATTACACAACACAAGGCAAGATGAGTATTTTGCAGCAGCATATAAAAGAATTCAACTTGGTTGCATTATATCTCTAATAGATGGCATTACAGTTTCATATAACACCACCAGACTTTAGGTGATGAAGCCACACATCAAATCACTTCTAATGAACAGAAACAGTGAACTAAATGAAAGTTCAGTTTGTATAACACACGCCTGAATGTGTTGATTGTGGCAGCAACATGCCTGTAATAAATAACTAAATAATTTATTCAATTCAATTCAGTTTATTTTGTATAGCCCAAAATCACAAATTACAAATTTGCCTCAGAGGGCTTTACAATCTGTACACATACAACATTCCTGTCCCAGGACCTCACATCGGATCAGGAAAAACTCCCCAAAAATAACCTTTGACAGGGAAAAAAGGGAAGAAACCTTCAGGAGAGCAACAGAGGAGGATCCCTCTCCCCGGATCGACAGATGCAATAGATGTCATGTGTACAGAATGAACAGCATTTACAAAGTTACATAAACACATTACATGAATATGACAATGTATGAATGGAACTCCAATCCATGAAACAGAAGGAGGTAGAGAGGAGGGGGCGGGGCGATCAGCAGGGCCAACGCGGGAGGCCGGCTCACCAGGCAACAGACACCTCCAGGTCCAATGGACCCTATGAGACGTGAAGTCACAAAGACTCCAGGGAGGAAGCAGAGTTAGTAAGGTGCAATGGAGAGATGTAAATTCATCCATAAATAGAGAGAGAAGAGGAGATAGGTGCTCAGTGTATCCTAAAACATCCCCCAGCAGCCTATAAGCCTATAGCAGCATATCAAGGGGCTGGACCAGGGCAAACCTGATTCAGCCCTAACTATAAGCACTATCAAACAGGAAAGTCTTAAGTCTATTCTTGAATGAGGTGACTGTGTCTGCCTCCCGGACTGAAAGTGGAAGCTGGTTCCATAAAAGAGGAGCTTGATAACTGAAGGCTCTTGCTCCCATCCTACTTTTTAGGACTCTAGGAACCACGAGTAGCCCCGCATTTAGTGAGCGCAGCTCTCTAGTGGGGCAATATGGTACTACAAGCTCCTTAAGATATGATGGTGCATCACCAATCAAGGCTTTGTAGGTGAAGAGAAGAATTTTAAATGTGATTCTTGATTTTACAGGAAGCCAGTGCAGAGCAGCTAATACAGGAGTAATGTGATCTCTTTTCTTAGTTTTTGTGAGTACACAAGCTGCAGCATTCTGGATCAACTGGAGAGATTTAAGAGATTTATTAGAGCAGCCCGATAATAAAAGGAGTTGCAGTAATCTAGTCTGGAAGTAACAAACGCGTGAACCAGCTATTCTGCATCTTTTTGAGACAAGATGTACCCGATTTTTGAAATGTTACATAGATGAAAAAATGCAGTTCTTGAGATTTGCTTCACATGGGAGTTAAAGGACAAGTCCCGGTCAAAGATAACGCAGAGATTCTTTACAGTGGTGTTGGATGCCAGGGCAATGATATCTACAGAAACCACATCACCAGATAATTGATCTCTGAGGTTTATAATTAATACAGCAAGTTGCACATCTTGTTTTCATTCATTAACATATTGTAAAGATGTGCAACTGATTTAAAATTACCTCCATTACCATGGAGACCATCAGGCCGGGTTTATCCAGATAACCACGATCTTTCATTAAATTGGAATGAAAGATTCGATAAAAAAGGCAGAGAAATAAAAGCAGTCAAAATAGTAGTAGTGAAATATTGCATTGACTAAACGCCAGTGGGAATTGGTAGGTCATCAGTAATTTGTTAAAGTGTCAACAGAGCTTGCATTATGTACAGTAGAGTCGATGAGATCTTGGGCAAGATACTTGGCCTCAAATTGCTCCCGTTGGTGTGTCTACGGTGTGTGCGGTCCTGATGGTCAGGTGGTACCTTGCATGGTAGCTCCTCCCATCAGTGTGTGAATGTGTGAATGATGACAAGTAGTGTTAAAGGGCTCTAAGTGGTCGGAAGACTAGAAAAATGCGCTAAATACAGTCCATTTACCATTTAGAGTCTTTGAGCGTTGTAGCGTTAATAACCCATTAATCAATTTATATGCATTGTGCTTTGCTAACAACAGCCTTATTTTGGCACCATTTATCAGGTGGAAGAATGCTGCCTTGGTTTCTACAGTCTTACTAATGTAAGCTTAATAGTTTGAATCAGAGTCCAAAATGAAACCAAGACCTTTAACCTCTGATATCTTCTGGGCACTTTGGCTTTTAATTCACTGAGAGATTTTCATCAGTTCAATTCAATTCAGTTTATTTTTGTATAGCCCAAAATCACAAATTACAAATTTGCCTCAGAGGGCTTTGCAATCTGTACACATACAACATCTGACCTTTGACCTCACATCGGATCAGGAAAAACTCCCAAATAATAGAAGAAACCCTTTCACAGGGAAAAAAGGAAAGAAACCTTCAGGAGAGCAACAGAGGATCCCTCTCCCCGGATGGACAGAAGCAACAGATGTCATTTGTACAGAATGAACAGCATTACAGAGTTACACATTCAATTTATATGACAATGTATGAATAATTAGAAGGCATGGACCACAATCCAGATTTCCACAATCCATGAAACAGAAGGAGAAAGAGGGCCACGGAGGCAGGAGGCATCAGAGTTTTGATTTGTGTGCGACAGCAGAGAACAAGTGGCCACCTTATAGACTTAAACACAGCAGCTGGCCTGGACAAGCCTTTCTGCAAGATGTATCAGAGAGAGCGGTCACTGCTCAAAGCTTAACACACATTTGAAAATGTGCAGAATAGTTCCACTTCATAAAAAGGACAGTTAAACTGAAGTGTTTCAAAACTCAGGTATATTTCCAAGATATTTGAAAGATTGGCCTTTGTCCAACATGAGGCTTACCGTCTGAAACACAGACTATTTTATGAACTGGGTTCATTCCCCTGACACCTGTCTCCATCACCTTTTTGATCAGGTCAGGATGGACAGTGATACACAGGGATGGTTTTGTTAGATCTTGAAAATGAATGATGAAGCTATGGTGCTTAGGATTCACTGGTTTAAATCATATCTAGACTACAGATGAGATATATGTGATGAGTGTATGCATAATGACTGTCTTAATAATAAGTGTGTCATTAAGCTTTTAATGTGCCCACATCTGGGTTGACTAAGCATCCATAAGGTTTTTATGGTCGTTGTTTTTAATACCCAAGATAAAAAAACGTCCAAACATTAATAGGAAGCATTTTGCTGTGTTAATGTCATCTGATGTTACTGACAGAAACAGATTGAGGGGCTCTATTCATCTATGATCCATTGAAATCCAGACAAACTGCAACCCAACAGCTGAGACAAACTACAAATACATGCAGACTAGCCTGCTGACATTTTAAAAAGGTACGCTAACGTAACGTGACCAAGTGCTGTGGAGGTCAACCTCTGCAATGCAGAGGCACAGGTAGCCAATGGTCGGTGCATAGGAATGACAGAGTGAGCGGTTCCATTAAAGCAGATAACTGGAAATGATAACCTGAGAGTCTGTTTGTTGAATTTCTGCAGGGCATACTGAGATGCAGACAAGCACCATCCATTAATGTGTAGAGAAATCCTTACATGATGTCGTGAAAAAATAACCAGAAGGAAAGTCGGGATGACGAATGATTCTTTTAAATTTGTTTGTAAAATTAGCATAACACAATTTTGGTAAGAATACATTTGGGTAAAATGTGTACTTGATGTATTCAAAAATTATGTTTCTCCGTCAGTCCTGTGGGATTTGCAGATTTAAAGTGCACCCTTCAGACAACAGCATTCTTCACACAAAATGAGATGAAGCTTTCATCACAGTCGTAATTGCTCCAGCCATCTGGAGA